>NC_056737.1:1719890928-1720080928 GCF_019279795.1 Protopterus annectens
TTATTTGCTCAGTGATTATGGCCATTAGTATGTAACCAGGCATGTGTTTGCAATACCCTCCTGCAGGATATTGACATAACACAGATACTCTATGAGTGCTAACAATTAGCAGGTAGCAGCCAACAGTGTTAGCCACATTCACTCAGTACTCACGTGTACTGTGCTGACATGCAGTCCAAGCAGTAGAGGACCCAAGAATGCACCCTGTTGAGCACTGCTGCTTACAGATCAGCTATTGGAGTTGGATGTCCCTATGTAGTGCATGTCTGGTCAGACGTCTTGGCTCAGTCTGGCGGTTGTACAGTCTGATGTAGCCTCACCCATGTCCCTGCTGACTGCCTCGGAAATGTCCACCATGTGTTGCAGTCATGCACCCACTGTCACACATCCAAAGTGCATACACTCAACCATGTGTACACCACAGATATGTGTGCTGAGCAGCTCCATGATGATCACCCCAATGGGCATACAGTTATGGATAGTTACACAAAGAGTTGTATAGTTATATTGGTCACCACCTCTGTGCAAGGATAGAACAGGTGCCATAGCCCACTCAGCTGGTGTGCAGAAAGTGGTGTCTGTATGAATGCAAGTGCTTCCCATGATGTTACTAACCCATGTCAGATCACAGGTGGGTATCAACCTAGAATGTTAGCATGTGCAATAGATGTTGCATGCCTTCCACTGTGAGGCCTCTTATGAACTACTCTGTCAATATGGCGGTTATGGGACAGGTTGTAGGACTGTCATGTGTCACATATAGTGTGGACTAATCAGTGCACATGATGCAGACAGTGTAGGAGTACAGGCTCATCATATGTGGAATCATGACGTCCTTTGGGGTTACACATGTCACTATACTGTGTGTACTGTTCCTGCTTTGTGTGAGTGGCAACAGGTGTCATCTACTGTCTCTATACAACATCACAACAACACTATGTGCTGCTGTTACCTGAGGAGGTTCTGCCACCATGTTAGGGAGGCACCCCCACCACAACTATCACACAGCAATGTCCACCTGTTATTGCACAGCCTGCTAATGGCACTTGTCCACTGGACAGGTGTGCTGAGCCATGATGAACCTGTGTCCCTCCTGTTCTGTACAGCCCAGTTCATGCAGTTGTAATGCTGATGATGCAATGCATGGATGTAAAACTCTGGAGACATACCAGTCCCATCTGAAGGGGGAGGTGCAGTCACGCTATGTCAAGCATCCCCCAGATGGTTAAAACTGACTTTCTTGACATATATGGTTATTGTCTGCAAGGGGAGTACATTCTGATAGTTCTAAGGAGACTGTCATGTGGCCAGATCCTACCAGGGCAGACCACACATTGGGGGGGGGGGCTGTAGTGGTCATGCATATTGCTATGCACATGATGATATATGTTGGTTCTCTGTATGGGGATGTCATGGCACTGCTCCAGGGCAGTGCAGGTATGGACCTGGAATATGTTGTGGATAACAGAGCCATAGCACCAGTAGGCAACCCAGTGAGTACATATTAGACAACCATAACTCATTTGTGTGTGGTTTGTACAGACATATTGCATGACTCTCACATTGCAACATGATGGATGTAACTGCATTACTTACATGCAAAGAGGACATCTAGCATGTAGTGCCAAGTGGTGTCCACAGATCTATGAGCCATGTCACCTGAAAGGCCATGATAGTGGTTAAGATGAATACCAACACTACCACTGTCGTACACCTACTGACACTGGGCCAAACACTGTTAATGTTGCTCTATTCCAGATCATGCCTACCGACTGTCACCGGCAGAGCCCTATGACTGTCACACTATGCGATGGATGTTGGACAGCAGTCTCACTCCAACATCATTGGCATGACAAGGTTCATGAGTATATTAGGGCAAGAGGCCATGGTGCAAACTGTGTACATCATGTTCAGAGTGGTATGTCAGCTGGTGTATAGGCATGTGTCTGAGACTCATACCCTGGGAACATAGCACTGGAAGATCGATGCAATTCTGATGCCACTCACCAGTGAGATTCGCCATCTGTCATTAATGGCATGCCCCTTCTAGGAATTCTCTCCCTGCAGTCTCAACCACTGTCAGTGGCCTCTGACTGGTGCAATAGCAAGTGTCTGCATATTGGGAGCCATCACAACCTTCCACGCAGATCCAACAGTTATCCAGGATGGCCTATGAGACAGTCAGTTGTTGTCTGAGCCATTGACACACACAACATGCCAATCACTGCATGTTACTACCCTGTGAGATATCATACACCACAGCATAATATTGTAGTGTCCACACACCACACACATTTGAGCCATAACGCATAAAGGTATGGACACACTGTACTTCACCCTTTGACTGTCACTGTTCATTAGGAGGTAGGGATGCATTCAGTTGTGCACCACCTATACCGACAGGGTTTGGATGTAAATTTCAGACTGCCATTGCTATACTGCCAGTAGCAGCCAGCACACCTATCATTGTGTGCAATGTCACCCTTGCCATGTCACCACATAGGCATTTCGTACAACTGTAGCAGCCACACAGGTGCCATGGTACACCAGTACACAGTGTACATAAAATGTTCTATGGAGTTCATGTCATGACCATACAAATATAATCCTTCACCTACATGCTTTGACGGGGATGTCTATGTCACCATACAGGAGGTGTCAGAGCTCACCGTGTACTTTCCACATTGCCATGACAGGAATAACACGTGTCATATGTTCTACACACCTACAGCATCAACATGGTACACATAGCATATATTGCGGAGACTGCTATGTAACACACACAGTACACCCTACGTGAAACAGGCCCCCCATGCATGAAAAGCACACATCTGCTGTGACACACATCATGTGCAGGTTACACAATGGGATGCAGAACATGACGATCACAACTGATGTTGGCCAACTGCCTGGACCGGACACAGGGTATTTGTAGATGGGTGCACGCTATCACCACAGCTTTTAGATGTGTAAGTTCTGAAAACACAGGTGACACTTATCATGGGTAGCGGATCTTATCACAAATTTTGAATGCATGGGTGTGCTGACTGCTGCCAGTGTCCTTGTTAGACTGCCATACACATGTGAACCCATGGAGACGTGCATATACTGCTGTAACTTGCTGATGTCATATTTCTGCTGTGCTGCCATGCCATCCTTTGCCACCTTACTGCCTTTGTGTGTCCATAGGTTAACCTCTCAGATTCCTGGAACAGAAAAATACACAGGTCCATGACATACCTGTCATTGTGTAACAATACCACCTGTACAACATCATACAACATAAGGTACACAAAAGTACGTTGCTTACTCATGACAAATGCCAGCATACAGTATATATTGTTGGCTACTACAAGAGGCATAGTAACACAATTCTTCAGTACAATAGTACATGTCAAGTAATATAGTCACCCTGTGCAACAGACACATAGCTTCATGTCCCTGCATCAATGGGAAGAATGACAAGGAGGTGGCACAGATATCATCACATGCACAGGGTATTGTGTGGGGTTGCTGGGGGCCTAGGCTGGCCCAAACATTTGACAGCATGTGTGTGAGTCAGGAAGGGGAGCAGGTTTTTATTTTATTTTATTTGTTTATTTTATTTTACATTTGTTGACCGGGCTAGTCTAACTGGATACATGTCCATTTTCAGTAGAGGCCTGGGGAGATAAGCTCCAACTTAAACTAAATAAATCAAGACAGAAAAAAGTCCAAAAAATATCTAAATACATATGCATGAAGATTTTCTTCAAGAACTTGATTATGCAGAACTAAATTATACAGACTGTGACTACTGAGTTTAACAAAGCAAATACAGTACTATTACCATGGGAAAGTGATTGATATAAACCATGAAGAATGTTGGTTAAGAATGTACATTTACAATGAAGTATATAGGTTATAAAAAATATAACAATGAAAAATAAGAAAATTATTAAATATATATACTTAAAGAAGAAATTACAGTCATAGTGAAAGAATAGTTGGTCTATATACAAGGTGGAAGACAAGTGCTCACTGCAGAAAGAATGTTGTAAAGAACATACTCAGTGATAGTTCCCTGGGCGTAAGATACTAAGAAGGGAGTGAGGGGTGAATTTACTAATTCTGCAAAGTGGGTTTTGGAGGACAGTTATAGAATAATGTTATACTGGGAGGGAGGTATTAGTCAGGGTTAGTACATGGACATAGCCATTGTGTTTTTAGTTGAATTTTTAGTTGCTTTTTAAAGAGTGGTAATGATGAAAGAGATGTAAGTTTAATGGGAAGCTTGTTCCAAATCTTCCCCACTGAATTAGAGAAAAGAGAATCACCTGCCTTGTTGTGGGATTTCTGGACGGTAACCAGTAGTTTATTTACTGAGCGAAGGGTAGTAAGATTTGTGTAAGGGGAGATGAGGCTACTGAGAATAAGAGTATTACTAGGCTGGTACAGAATCTTATGGGTAATGGTGAGTTATTGAAATTCTAGCTGGTTATTTAGTTCTAGCCATCCTAGAAGTTTGAGATTTAGACAGTAATGAGTTCTAAATGGGGACCCAGTAGCAAACCTGGCAATATTGTTATAAGAAGTGGTCAATTTGTTTAGGTTGCTTTTAGAAAGATTAGTATAAATGGGTGAGGCATGGAGGAGGGTGGAGATGAGAAGGGTCTGGGCAATAGTAGAGCTGGCTTCTGGAGTGAGAAATGGTTTTATCCTATACAAGGATCCAAGTTTTCTGTTTACTGTTTTAATAGTAGCATTAATATGTGAGTCAAAGTTGAGGTTGTGGTCAATCATTACACCTAAGAGTTTGGTAGTTGGGTCAGGAGCTATGATTGTATCATCGATTGATATAATAGAGAAATCTATTGGGGGGGATTTAATAGTTGGAGTAAATAGTAATATATTTTTTTTTTTGGCATTTAGGAGTAGGCAACATTGTTGGAACCAGTTTTCTACTAGGTTAAATACTGTTTGGGTGATGGATTGGAGTTCAGATGAAGTGGAGGCTTTACAAATCAAAGTGTAATCATCTGCGTATTGTATGCAGGTAAGTAGATGTAAATGTACAGAAAGGGCGTTAATGAATATGGAGAAGAGTAGAGATCCCAGAATAGAGCCTTGAGGGACACCAAGGGTAATAGGGAGATGTTTGGATAGGTTATTATCCCAAAGGACAGCCTGCTGTCTATTGTGTAAGTAGGACTTGAACCATTGTAATGCCTGTGTGTCAAGTGAGAATGAATTGAGTATGTTGAGAAGTATTTGATGGTTAACCATATCAAAAGCTTTAGATAGGTCAATGAGAAGTGCAGAGGAGAGCATGTTATTGTTACGATGTTTATTAATGCAGTCTGTAAAGGATAGGAGAGCAGTAATGGTACTGTGGAATGGTCTAAAACCATGTTGACAGTCAGCTGGAAGGTTATTTTGGAGAATGTGGTCAAGGTTAGATGGATCATGGAGAGGTGCAGTGTGTGCCTGTAGGTGACCTGCATGCGACAGTGGTGCATGAGTGTGTGTGGATGTACACAGTTAAGCTCAGTGTTAGCCCTACACCTATGTATGTTGGACAGCTTTGGATCATACATGGTAGAGTTGACAGTTCACTGTCTCTGGCCCTGAACATGGGAACTTGCTCTGCCAGGATTTGCACTGGCACTACCATACCCAAGGTCAGATGTGGTGCTAGTACCTACCTGACATTCACTGCTGTCTGCTGAGACTGTGCCCCTCACAGAACCACAGAGGACCATGAGTCCATGGCTTGTCACATCATGGTGTGGACAGCACCCTCTCCTCTGTAGCACTGGATGTACTGCCACTATGGGAGCATAACTGTGCATGGCTGCATGGACTCTCAGCAGATGGTGTTGCTGACCTATCTCCAGAGTGCTGATGCCCTACTCCAACCACACATTCCAGCACAGAGAATGTGCAGTCCAAGACAGACACTGTCTTAGTTTACCATCTGTCCATTGCATCAGTGAACAAATCCAGGTTTTCCCCAATGTGGTGGAGGCAGTCATGGATGTCAAACTGTGCTGCATCCATAACACTAAGCATACGTCTGGTGTTCCATTCAGAACATGCCTGTGTCTCCATGATACCCCAAAAGATGCGCCGAATAACCCGTGATGTGACACCTACAACATGGTGGATGGACAGCAGTTCTCCTACGAGCACCCCTGTCCACCCTCCTGTGTGAGCCCTTGCCAGTTCTCTGGCTATACATGCACTGAAGCAATAGTTGCCACACTGCCCTGTTCAATGTTGCCACACTCTGACTGTCCAATATCTGTGGTCTCTGGGGACTGGATATGTGTGGGCATATTGACTGTGTGCAGTGACAATGGAAGCAGAAAAGGGATGTCAACCTCTGGAACAGGTTAACCCCTGACAACCCTACCTGTGCCTCATTGTAGCCATCATCATCATCATCAGAGTCCAAAGAGACACTGACATCAGGATGTGCGGGGGAGACTTCCCAGCCCCCTCGGTCACCTGTGAAAACCAAGACAAAAGCAGTACATTACTACCTGCACTATTATCTATGGAAAATCCACAAAGACTCATATTAATGGGGATCCACAACTGCATTACCGATCTCACATCTTCTCATCTTCACTGTCATGCACAACAGACTTTCTCACAACAAAATACACATTCCACTCAAGCCCTTTATAACAAGCACATCAGGTAAATCATGTGAAACTTGGCCAGTATAATTTACCTTTTAGTTATGCAATATGACACTATACTTGATAAAACAACACTTAACACCCAGTACACCTGTCTTAACAAATATATACACATACACATTTCAATGCCAAAGGTATGTACCATCAACCTTTCTGTTTTTAGAAGGCATATTGGATTAATTGCCTCATGTAACCCAGGAGGCTTATTCACCCTTAATTATAACTGCACAGGTGTTTCTGTTTGTTCAGCATCAGTGCAGTGATTACCCACTCTGGGAACCTTAGATACATGTTCCTGACTGGAACACACCAACATTCTAATCTGGTTACTCTCAAAATTAATTGTACATAGGCCATTATTATGGTCCTTAACTTTAATAGCATAAATATGTTCCATAACAATAAGTATGAAGCTTACCTGGAGCAGGACCATGGCCTGGGCAATACCTGATGGACCCGTAAAAAGGTGAGGGTGAGGTAATTTCAGTACCACTGCATATTGCACCACAACAAGGTAATACCTGCATATATCTCATATGTACAGTAGCTACTGTGTTACTTGAAGGTATTGGTGACATTCTGAGTATGAGTGTACAATGGAGCTTAACCCTCCCCCCAAAGCACTTAGACCTGACACCTATGTAAAGGTATGTACAGCCTGACAAAATGACTGCTACAGTATTACAATGAAGATCACAGTAAGCTTACCTGCATGCTCCTATGCTGTGGACATTGTGACACCCACCTCCACGATGTATGGTGTGATGGATGCCTGAGAGCTGTCGTGTGTCCCTAGGTTTGCCAGGAATCCATCAGCGGCCATGAGTGGTTGTTCCACTGCTTGCCCTCCACTAGTGACAGCATGATTCCTTGCTACATCAGCTGCCCTTTGTCATGCAGCATTCACCATGTTGGTAGATTGGTGTTGAACCTGCTCATATGTCCTGTACTGGTGGCCACGGGCATTCACCTTCCAAAAAAGGTCTGCCCACAATGCAGCCCACTGCTATCTGTTATGCCTCTCCCTGTACAGGAGAATGTGGTGATGCTTCATTAGTCCATCAAGTATCATTTCATTCTCACCACTTGAGAAGGGGCATGTTTTCTATGATACATTGGTCCTGAAAGACAACAAAAGGGAAACACATTACAAGATCATATACATGGACATTCACTATGTACAGATACAGCAAGTACAAAATGGCCGGCACTATCCACTGCTTACTCACACATGTCATACCCCACACTGTGACAACATACTACATGTGTGGATACAACCGAGATAGTATCATTACCAAGGTATTTCCCTGTGTGTCATGACAGTCCACTGTGGTGTGTCCCTAAGGCCAACCACCCAATAATATGTCATAAGAGAAGTGCCAGACAAGTAGCAGTATGCTATTACAATCATTATATAGGGACAGCCTGGCAACACCAGTGTACCACTCAGACAAAAGACAATGCAACCCTGATGTATTGTACATCCCCTGTAGGTGTAACTCAGCAGGATATCACTGACATGTCATTACCACAGGTCTAGGAACAGCTAACTGCTGTAATCCCTATTCCCCATACCTCGGTCATTCCATCTGCATCCTGTTATACACAAAAATCCAGTTACATACCTGCTAGAGTGCAGTACTCATCTGTTGAAATGTGTGTCTGGTAAAGATTCACAGAGGTGTGCTCTGTGTGAGAAAGTCTAATACAGGCTGTTTTCCATAGCCAGCTACTCACAATTTTAACATGCTGCTCATTAGGAAGTAATTTCCTGTAAACCAATATGTGGCTCTGATATGCTAATTGCAGACTAAACAGCAAAACCGCACATTCATTAGCCAATGACATGCAACCACTGTTCAATATATAATTGCTTCATGTAGACCAGGGCCTCTCTCTTAGTTGTTGAGATGGAAATTACTGGAGTGATGAGAAGACTGCATCATTGCAGAGGGTAGGTCTGTCTGTAGCAGAAACATTTACATAGAGTTGTGTGTACCCCAGGCTGCAGGTAATAGACATATACAGAGGGTGTGAACACTTTGTAGGAGGACAAAGAGAGAGAGAGAGAGAGAGATATATATATATATATATATATATATATATATATATATGTATATAAAACGTGTTTAAAACATAGCAGGTAAACATGTGAGAGATGGAGTAGTCTGTTTTAATTGAGAGTTATCTGTGTACAGTAATGAAACTAGACAGCCACCATGGCTTAGTTGGCAGGCATGGGAGCAGAACCCAATAGCTGTGACTGCAGGGGACATCTGCAAATAATTTAAAAGTTGACTGCAGCAGCATATTAAAGACATGCAAGAGATACAACCATACTGGGATTATACAGATTTATCTATTTATGAATCAACAATGCTGGTGAACTCATTCTTGCTATTGATTGTAACATTCTGTGACATCTAAATATAATATCTGCACATAATATGGGGTAACTCACCCTTAACATTTTGTGTTCCTGGGGAGAGAGAGAAAATGTGAGCATTACATGACTGATACTGAAAATGTAGTGCTACATAGTACTGGATTTGAACCCAGGACTGTGCGTGGCAAAATGTACTGTGTACAATTAATTTAACACACTGAGCTACTGAGTCACTGCTGACTACAGGGTGATTGATGCTTGCCTGGGGATCAATAGGAAACATATTATGAATTGAGCAATACAAGTTACAATACATTCCTCTAGCATTCTAACACTGTTGCAGTGTTATACTAGACAGTAGAACACACATGCATGGAATACAACCAAACTGCATATATTACTATACCTTTATTTCACTTTCAACAATGCTGGTGAACATATATTATTGTTATTGGTTTGAAATATCTGTGAAGTCCACACACAATATCTGGCCGTGGCATGGACTACCTCACCCATATGCCTTTATTACCTGAAGTGTGTGGAAGACAGAGTATTATGTGACCAATATTGGCCTAGAGACAGCCTTGAACAATACAGTTTGCAGCCATTAGATTTGCATTCTACAGCTATTATAGTGTTATACTTGACTGCAGCAATGTTACCTTACAGACTCAATGCATACAGCTCTACTGCAATGGTTATGACAAGACAGTCCTGATGTACATCATTTTCCTTGGTGTTATTGGTATTGTTTCTCATTTTGATTGAACTACAGTTTTTACTATTCATTTATTACACTACAGCTCTAATTCCACATTTATTGCACTGCAGACTTTATTGTATATACATTATTGCAGGTAATGCTTTACTCTTTCGTACCTATTGTAGTACAGTTTGCATAATACAGCTTTAATCATCACTCTCATGGTGCAACCTGGCCAGGCACCTGGCATGGGACTCAACATTGCGAGCCCTCTCAGTTGCAGCTGTTGGGAGAGAAGCACACCATTATGCATACCTCATTTGCATACATTCAACTTGCATTTTGTTAGGTCAGCAGAAAACATACTTACATATCTGTGGGGCATTCCCTGCCCTCACTTCTTGGACCCAGGTGTCCAAGGATCCCCTCTTTTACCTTTTCTGGTCATCATGGTGGTGATGACAGTGATCACCTGTGCAGGTGATACCAGTAACACTGGTGAGTTCTTTGGCCGACTGGTTCCAGGCCTCCATCTTACACTGCAGCAGCCTATCATCATGGTTTTTACAAGGAGCCCAACCATAACCCTTGACTCCTTAATCCCCCACCGCTGTGCCCAAAAGTGCACACCTTCACCAGCACCACTAGCCATACCAACAGTTGATTGAACTCCATTGGATTCTGCAGAATTCCTGCCTATTGTGCTTAATATAGGCTGCTTTCCTGCCCTTACACATTCAAAAAAGTGCTGCATCACTTAGCAGTGTGCAAACCAGCTAATCAGAGCTGAGCAGAGTGTAAACTCACACAACCATGGTTTTAGTGAAGCTTAGTACCGTGCAAACAATAGCAGCCATTAACATGTTTATGTAATGCTTAGCATGCTTGAGCAGAGCTCAGCAGTGCCATATTTTATAATCTTATTAAATTATAGAGAAATAGTGCCACACATTACAGACATGTTCTGCCTGCTATGGATTCAACCCCAGGACCTGCTACACATCTAGCTGTAACTCTACCCATTTAGCTTCTTGGATATTATGAAAACTGGATCTGGTATACCTTCACATATACTACTGAGCTACCTGTTAGCTTTGCTCGGCACCACACTGTGCAAACACATGTAAATACACGTAAACAACACTTTAAATAAATAATTAATTACATCTGGTTTCTGTTTTTAGATGTCTGGCAAGTGACGGCCATGTATGCATGAGCTCCGTGCGGCTTTGCTGTGCTCTGTGTAAATGGCAATTAAAAAAAAATTGAAAAATACAAATAGATGTAATTATGATTATTGATTACATCCAGTTCCTGTTTTTAGATGTCTGGCAGGTGTCAGCTGTCAGTATGTGAGCAGAGTTTGGCATTGCTGCACTCTGTGTCACACCACACAAACATGCAGTAAAAAAAATATATTAAAACAAATACAGGGAAAATATAACACATCACATATTACACATTTGACACACACCACAACATTACTACAGTGGCGGATACCATTGCAGGGATCCTCAGACTCATCTGCAGCCACGGTTAGCTGCTACACCTCTCCCTACATTGATTCAATATCTGTGTTCCTCGGCTCTCCCTTGGCAGCGCGCCATCATTAATATGCATGGTGTGCTGCCGAGGGGGAACCGTGGCCGTGTACATGGATACATTCCTTGTAGGCTCTACAGTTTGCCTACACAGATTTTATTAAATCCTGGGGCTTGTTTATTGTTGTGTAAGAGGACTGATTCTAATTGAATGGTGTAGATACATCTCTCACATACTGTATTTGTTTGCTTTACTATTAAGTGGTTGTCATGCAACAAATTGTGTATGATTTAAAAAGCTTTACAGTATATTTTATGTCACAGAACATGTTGTGCTCAATATAAGTGGAAAGATATTGAGAATGAACTTGATTGTAGGGAATATCAATGGCAAACATTTTTTAATACTGATTGCGCTCTAGGTTTAAGTGATGCTACCAATTTTACATGTAATTTAAAACTGGAAAGATTCAAACATTGGCTGTTGTAATCATTTCAAGAATCAACATGTAATAGAATAACATTCACCCCAAATCAATAAAACTCATAGAAGCACTAGAAACTACTTTAAAATATTACTCTCCTTTCTTTCCTCAACTATGTTTCACACTTGCTAACCAGTAACTGTTTACTCTCTCCTTCCTCTTTCAGCCTTTCCACATTGCAGGCCACAGAACCTCCACAGTGTAATCAACTTATTCCATGCCAGACTTCCTGTTTGTTCTCTGACTTACCTAATATAAGGAATGTCCTATATCTCTCAGACTTATCATATGTGTGATTGACTATCCTTGGTGATACCTTCTCCTACTTGTAAATCTCTATATAATTGCTACCCTGAATGAAATTTGTATGTTATTGTACCCTTCATGCATCATGACACTTTCTCTAAATTGCAAAACTGTATATATTAACGTCTGGGTATGAATTTTGTGTATCCTTCATTTATTGTAATAACTATTGCTCATAAACATGGAGCTTTTCTCCATGGGCCTCCACTGAAAAAGGACTTGTGTCCAGTTGGATTTTCATGGTTACCAAATGTAAAATAAATAAAATAAAATAAAGTAAATGATGAGATTAAGCCCTTTCATCCTATTCAGGACTTCATCAGAACTGTGTGTGCCAAAGCTGAACCATCATTTAAATAACCATAATGCATAATTCACACGTTAAAACAGAGTTGTGTGACAATAATTAGCTATCAATGTTTTTTTACTGTAACAGACATTCTAACAAAAATCAGGTGGAGGTGTTATGATAGGGATTAAAGAGAGTTATGAGACCTGTGATTATTACATGTTCAATGATAATACCAATACTACAGACTGTGCAACTGTGACAATAAAGAAAACCCTGGAACATATAACAATTGTTGGAGTGTATAGACCGCCAAAGTCAAGTGCAGATGACCTAGAGGAATTCATACATTTCTTGCATGAAAGACAGGAGGGAAGAATAATATTAGATAAGGACTTAAATTTACTAGAAATAGACTGGAATAATATTGATTCAACAATGTTAGTTAGGAAATTATTCACAGTGTATATTCAGGAACAATTGCTTCAGATTTTAAAAAAATCTACCAGGGAACGGAATATACTAGATATTGTTTGTGTTCCCAAATAAATTACTGTAACCTCAAGTCAAGTTTTACCACCATTGATGTGCAGTGATCATGGGGGTTATAAAGGTTAATTTGTTGCTAGATATTTCTTCCAAATTGAAATCTAAGCCAATGCATAGAAGGTTAATTACAGATTATATAGAAGCAAAACAGTCACTATGTAAAACTAACTGGATTGAGGTGTTCAGTGGAAAAACTGCAGATGGAATGTGAAATATTTTGAAAGAGAAATTGTTTGAGTGCAAAAAATCAAAAAAAAAAGTTTAACATCAGGATCTAGGCATACAACATCAGGGGGATTTATTTCCATAAGAACAAGATATCTGATTACGGTGAGAGATACAAAATTTAAGAAATGGAATAAAGGTCAAACTAGAACTTTGAAAACTGAAATAAACAAGCTGGACAAACAGATTAAGTATAATGTGAGACAAGATCAAGAAAAATTTGAAGAAAATTTATATAAAGATATTGAGCGTAATAGGAAACCTTTTTATAGATACATAAAATGTGGAAGGAGTAAAGACACACTGATAAACTGTGTGCAGATTCTAAAATTTATTCTCAGACACAACAGATAGATATATTTACAAAAATTTATGCAAAACAGTTTGGCTCCACAAAAGGGGCAGTAAATTGTCTGAGTGACATCCAGGTAACTCCAGATACTGGAATCAAATTAGATTATATTGAAAAAGAGCTGTGCAAACTGGATCCAAACAATGCACAGGTAGGAGACGGAATTAGTAACAATGACCTGAGAACACTTCAGCAAGAACTTACAGTACCATTATATCTATTATTCACTAGGTCATATAAATATGGGGAGATTCCTCGAGATTGGAGACGTGCTCTTATTAAGCCTGTCTTTAAGGGAAAGTGGACTAGGGCAAACCCGCAGCCATATAGACTCTTAAGTCTACTTTCATGTTGTGGAAAAATAATGGAGAAGGTAATACTGGATACGTTATTTTAAGAACTGGATAGGCTGAGACTTGAAACCATATATCAGCATGCAAATGTTGAAAACAGATCTATTACCACCTGTAACATGATGTTCTATAACAATATAATAACAACTATGAATGCAAAAATGTGGTGTGATGTAATTTATATAGATTTAACTTCAGCATTTGACAGGATCATGCACAAAACATTGATCAATAAATTAGTACAACTAGGTATTGGTGTACTCTTGATAAGATGGATAACTGCATGGCTTACAAATAGGACATGGCAAGTATCATGCAGCAACTGGACAGGTGAAATCCTTGGTTACAGTCAGGGTGTCCCACAGGGCTCTGTCCTAGGCCCTTACTTGTTTAGATTGTATCTTTCAGACCTAACTTTTTCATCTGAAGTGTTCTACAGTGTGTATGCAGACAACCTGAGATTGGGTAAACCGATTATGTGCTATAGATAAGGCATGATTGCAA
This sequence comes from Protopterus annectens, assembly GCF_019279795.1. NCBI lineage: Eukaryota > Metazoa > Chordata > Ceratodontiformes > Protopteridae > Protopterus > Protopterus annectens. The sequence continues at coordinate 1,719,905,308 of NC_056737.1, forward strand.
AATAACTTAACTAATTTGACCATTTGGGCACAGTAGAATAATATTTATTTTATTTATTTTATTTTATTGTTGTTTACTGGGATACTCCGACTGGACACATGTCCTTTTTCAGCAGAGGCCCGAGGAGAAAAGCTCTACATAGAACTAATAGAGCATGTCAAAATACAGAGCATATATAATAACATGGACAACAAGATTATTACAGGAATTAGATAATACATATGTAATCTCCATGAATTTTCAAATTAGAATAACATCCATTACAGTGTTGTAAAGACAGACATTCCATTTCAATATGGCATTCAATGATTACATATCATAGACATTCCATATTGCCAGAGAACATTATATGATTACCAATTTTCCAATATAGATTACAGGAGAATTGCCACCCCACACTTATGGATAGTTCAGGGTGATAAAAGTAAATAGTGTGGCAGTAGAAATAAGTTGAGACAGTGGTCAGTGATGTGGTCAGAAGTCTGTAAGATAATAAGAAGTAGTGGTAAGGTCAGAGATGGAGAGAGAAAGAGAGATATTAGTCCGGTGAAGGGCAAGGACACAGCCATTTGTTTAATAGGTAGGTTTTCAGACTTGTTTTGAATTGGGCTATGGTTGTTATACTGATAATATTATCAGGAAGTTCATTACAGATTTTACCCATATAATTTGAAAAGAGGGAGTCTCCTGCTAGGTTTTTGGCTGATGTAAATTTTATATGATGTTTATTAGTGTAATGTAGGGTTCTGTTAGTGGTATAAGGTTGAAGAAGTGTTTGTAGTACCAGTGTTTTCTCAGGATCGAAGAGGTGTTTGTGTGCCATGGTTAACTGAATGTGTTGTAGGAGTTGGGGGAGCTCAAGCCAGTTAAGTTGCTTGAGTGCAAGGCAATGATGGGACCTGGCTGGTGAGTTTGCTGATATATATATATATATATATATATATATATATATATATATATATATATATATATATATATATATATATATATATTGGGTCCTTGTACATAGCCTGCACTAATTATATCAATGCTTCTTTGACTTTGAACCATCAAAAGACTGACCAAATCAGCTTGTCTGGGACCTTGCCATAACTTTCTCCAAGTCTAGGAATGCCCAGTTGGACTCATTCCTTCTTTCCTGTTTCTTTTCCATCATCTGTCTCACTACAAACATTAGGTTAGTTGTGCTGCATTCTGATCTGAGTCTAACCTGCTCATCTCTCGTTTACTTTCTCCTGGTGATTATGTGTTTATCAAGCACCAACTCTAGCACTTTTATGCAACATGGCAGGAGTTTGTACAGCCCACTGATGTGAATGCCCCCATTGTTCTTGTATAATGGCTCTAGTTTGCTTATTCTTTGGTTATCTGGGACATACATTTCTTGTCATACCACAATTAATACTTTCAGGAGCCATTTCTACTCTCTGGAGCTTATCTCCCATGACTTCATGTGAGCCTACTGCTTTCCCTGGCTTAATTTTTCTTATTGCTTGTCATACTTCTCTTAGGGTGGGTTCTTATCTTTCATAAGAGGCTGAGCATGGGGCAGTACAGCTTCTGCGAAGTTTTCTTTACTCAGAAACCATTGGATGTACTCCTTCCATCTGACTTTGATGTCCTCTGGTGGGCAGATTTTTGGTGGCAGCCTCTATGAATGGTATTTGATGACTATCTTTATTTTTCTGCCATTGCTTTGCAACTTGAGAGAGCTTCTTTGTGCCATCTACTGAGACACGTTTCCGAAGCTAGTAGAGTTTCTCTGATACCTTGAACTTTGCTGATGTGACTGCTCTCTTAGCCTCTTGGTTAGCCAATCTTTTCTCTCCCCCACTTCTTCCTGACTACTCTCTTTCTTTCGTTGCACGGCTTCTTGAGCTTCTTTATTCTACCAACAGTTTTTGGTATTTGCCTCATTCCCATGCCTGTTTCAGTTGCATATCTGTTCAATACTCTTCACATATGCTGTTTTCAGATACTGCCATTCTTTCCTCCTATTTCCTTAATAGTGTAATTGGAAATATGTTATTAATTTATCTTACTTTATTTTAATTGGATAATTGTATAATTAAGGAAAATGTATATTTAAATGGATGTCTTGTCATGAGTTTTTTACTCTTGGAAGGATTTTGGCCGAGGTGCTAAGTTTAGATTAAAGTGTGTTTTTTTACATGTTTTTTTCAGTGGCTGAGTTGTTCTTTTTATGTGGTTTATTTTTGGTTATCTTGTTGGTGATTATGACTTTCCTCCTATTTCCTCTTCTTCCTGAGGTACCAGAGCTCTGATTACTTCTTTGAACTCTTATGATTTTTGTCCAATCAATTTCTATGTCTTCAACATAGTCAATATTGACCTTGGAGCCTTCTCTGACCACTGCTTGTAGCTGACTGCAGCTAACAGTGGTTTATGCTGAGGGTTATAAGTGGGAAAGACTTTGCAATCTTTGATTTTACCCCCAGTGCTACCATTGGGGCCAGGAGCTTCACAGGGGATTACTTTACAATCTCTGATTTTAATCCCAGTGCTCTTTCCTTACAAGAAAGAAGTCTAAATGACTTGCATATTGGCCACTCTTGGTGTGATTTTGTTAGTATCTCTTGATGAGCCATGTGTTGACCACATCAAGCTATTTGGCAGACAGAAGTCTAGAATGACCTTTCCTTTTTTACTCTTATTGCTCCATCCATGTGGACCCAGGCAGTTCTTATATCCTGTTTTGTCTGTCTGTTCTGATATGAGCATACAGGTCCCAAATTACTGATACCAACCTATGTTTTACTGCTTTATCTGGGAGGTTCTGCAGCTGCTGCCTGAATGCACTCTTTACCATCACAACCCTGCAGTGGAGTATAGGCTGAGATTATGACTAGCATCCTATCTTTACACTGAAGTCTGATTGCCTCGAGTCTGTCATTAATTTTGATGACTTTCCTCATTAACTTGAAAAGACTCTCTTTCACCACAATTCCCACACCATTTCAAGTTGGACTCCAAATCCTAAGACAATTGACTTGGCTATACTGCCATGCTGCCTCCAGGGTAAACAGGATATCTAGGCTCCTTGATACTATCATGTTGTCCACTTTTGGTTGCATCCTATCAGTGGACCTAAATTTATTGGAGCAATCTTTAGTTCACTTTTGGTAGTTTGATTGGTTTTACTTCCAGCTTTTGCTCAACAGAGTTACCTCAAGATCCCTCTGAGCATCTGGACACCAGCCAGCCAGTAGCTGTTTGACTGAGGGCTGGTAGGATTTATTGCAGGTGTACTTTAGCCAATAGGAAGGAGTAGACCCCTCCCACTTTTAGCATTGTTCCATAACTTAGGACAGAGTAGGCCAGTTCCTCAACCTGCTTAGCTCTGGCTAATACTCATGGCCATTTTTGATGATGGTAGTCAATCTGATAAAATCACCTAGAGCTAATTTTTACTCAGTCAGGTGCCTTAGCCCTGACATAGTACTCAGTCTGTGGTCCATGTTCTCCTTTCTAGAGGATACTGTGCAACATAGTTGATAACTAAAGTGGTTGGTCTACACAATTCTTCCTTCAATAGGCATCTCTGAGATCTGTGCTACTGTCCTCAACTCTGTTCAAGTTTGGATGCACTCTGTTGACATAGCTCTCAAGCTCAACTGGGAAGTCTGGGTTTGAACACAGTACCTTTTATCCTCGATGTGGAAGCACCCATTATGTTTTTCAGAGATGGACAAGATTGCACCCAGTCAAGGGGAGAACATGCAAAATTCACACAGACAATGACAAAGGTTGGGATTGAACTCTTTACCTTGAGACTGCAAGACAAAGACATAATAATATAATAAATAAATAAACTGTATGGTATTATGATTACAGCAACCACCTGGACCATAAGTGCATTCAGTGAATACCTTACAGTACCAGGCAATGCTTGCTGTAAATTTACACTGTCAACACATGTTGCAGGTATATGTACCCTGACTTCTTTAACTAGGGGTTTTACTAGTTGCAGCTGAAATCGCCGTTTTGTGAATCCTACTAATTATTTCAGATTTCTTCAATAGAAGCCATACATATTTGACATTTTTTAACTGACTCAATAATACTTTTGGAATCTACTGAATTAGTAACCACCATAGCCTGATATGTTTTTCATGCACTTGGTCTATCCACTGGCTGCTCACCATCATTTACAGCATCATATATAGTGTCTCAATTACTAACAACACCTTCAGTACCTTTTGAGGTCACATTAATTAGATAACTCCTAGTCAAAACATTTAGATGGTCATTTCTTTTTCACAGTTTTCATACAGTGATGTTAGTCTAGATGTATGAACAGCCATACTTTTAACAACATTATTCTTCATAAAAATTGTGTTAGCAACTCACTGAGAATGGAAAACACTGAATCCTGTCTGGGGACTGATCCTGGAAGATTTATAGTGGTTTCCTAGTTGAGATGGAGAAAAAAATACTCTTGGGGGGAATCCAGGTAGTAAAGTGTCCAGATACTCCTAGTAGATGCAATGGCAGTGAAGACTGCACAGAATGTAATGGGTTCTGTATTTAATTCTCCAAACAAGGGTCAGTGTTTTCTTTCTCACTGTGTGGTTAATACAATACAAGGTTAATTGGTTGTTCTGAATTGTATGCATATATCTTTGAAAAACTGGATGCATGCTTGTGTAATAAAGCAAGGCATTACTAGCAGCAGGCTTTTGATAAACAATAATACATAGCTGATCATTATTCACATCTCTATATTTCATTAACTCCAAAAACTGTTAAGGTTGTTGCACACTGTAAGAAGTGTATGCGTTGAAAATGATGCAGTAGAATTTACAAAAACAGACATATCTTGTTGTAAAGCACTTCCTTTTCAAACTAGAAAATATTGTGAATAAAATTCACAAAACTTTTGCATTCTCCCAAAAACAGATCTATAGACATGTTTTCCCAAACATACTAACATTATATTGGGAAAGGTAGGGACCATAAATGCCACCAGCCACATCACTGACTTATTTATATATAATTTCACCAAAAACAAAACAACTACCAGTCAAACAATATTTAAACTCTGACAAACAAGATTAATCTTTTTTCATTTGTAAAATTACTATGATCCAATACTGTATACACCATTCCACTTCAAGCTCCTGGGGTATAACAGTATGAAGAGAGCACACATTCAGAGTAATGAGTATATCATCATCATCGTCATCATCAGGGAGAACTGAAAACTATTTAACTCTTCTGATGTAATCAGCAGGATCTTTTACAAGTGATGGTATATTTTTACTACATCTATTAAATATTCCTAGACACAATAGCTATTGATCCCAGCTTTGGACCATTTTGTCAAACTATAGCTCCTGAGGATGAAATGTTAAACCAAGGTTCCATCTACCTGAGTTGGTGGTAGCTCAGGTGGATGCAAAAGATCCAATGGCACCTATCAAAAGGAGTAGGTTAAATTCCTTGATGCCAGGTCAAGTTCCCCATAGTACTATAAATACCATCTTGGTTTCCCTTGAAAAGAGGCCACTAGTCTAGTAGGACTAATCTCGGCAACAGATGATAAAAAAACGTATCTATAGATACTCTTTTGCAGATATTTACCTAGGCTTGGGAGAGTTAAGAAGTAAAATAATAATAATAATAATACTACTAATACTACGAATAATAATAATAACAAACAGTGCTGGCATCCCAAACAACGTATTTGTATTCTCATTCATTCTCAAGCATGTCCCCATTTCACCACATTGTCTTGTCTGAATATTGATTTTTGCAATAAACAGGTTTGGTTAGTATTTAATGCTGTTAGAAACTAGGAACAATAAGGAAGTGTAAATAAACAGCTAAAATAAAATTAATCAGTTGTATGCTATTGTGGTTAGAAAACTAGACATGGACTTCAATTTTGTAATATTTCTACATTCTCATGCCTTATAACCTCTTATCAGCAGAGAATGGTACATACCTCTATAGGAGCTTTTGTAAAGATAAGTTGTCTTACCCCACAAACTGCAGCCTGCATCATGGCATCCAAGCCTCCTTCTGGGGCATCCAAGTTCCCTGATATTTCTTCAGTGGTAACTTTCGCCTTGAATAATTTACCTTCATCAGTCAGACTGAGCACATGTCTGTATCCAAATGGAGATTGGCATGGTGAATTGGTGTCAGGGCACGGGTTTTTCAATTTCTCTGGGTGTGTGTTAACAAAAGGTAGAACAGTCTTATCCACAAAAGCACCAAACCCTGTAAATGGGAACCACATTATTCCATTAAGTGTTTGAGGCTGTTTATAGTATGCTTATTCAACATTGTGCACATTTAGCATATTTTATGAATAATCATATTTAATTCAACCATTAAAATTTTTTCATCAGATACTCAACCAGATTCATTTGAAAATTATTTGTTCTTTAGTATTGTTAGTTTTTCTAATAAGTCTTTGTTTTAATTCTTTCTCTGATCCAGGCTAAGAGTCTAACTCCCTATCATAATGTTGAGGATTGCAACTGTGATCCCAATAATTGTAAAAAATAAACTCTGATTTCACCTCAAACCAGCAAATTCTGAAACATAGTGATACAAAAGTAAAGTGTTTTGCAGGGGAGCAAACATCCCAAAATGGGGCTGTACCCTTGCTAATTGTATGCATTAACTCTGAAGTCAGGGTACCTCAGACTAGGGGGGATTTTTTTGAGATCCCACAACCTTAACAATTAGTGTGTATTCTACCACATTTATTATAAATTATTTTTTAACCATTCTGTGCATCACTGTTGCAGTCCTTGGAACATAATCTGCATCCCTTGAATCTCATATAATTTTATTTATATGGAATATCCTACAGTTTCCTCAAGTTACTTTTTTATGATAATAACTCCAATCTTTCTTAATGTTTATCATAAAATTTTGGAAAAACATGCTCAGGGTAATGGCTATGTCATTGTTCTGATGAGAAGAATGGGAAGAACTGGCTATGATGGATTCTAAAATGCAATAAAAGTTAGTTTTCTTAGTTAACCTGTTACATTTTCCCCTAATAATGATTCCTAAAGACTCCTAAATGCATACATATTGTTTTAACTGATCAGGCCAAAGCAAAACAAACATCTGTTTTTCAACCAATCAAATCACTAGATTTATACTGCCATTTTATAAACTGTATTGCATGAGAAACACCAAAAAGCATGTTTTCATATCCTTACAGGTTTTCTGGCTTGCCATGAGAAGGCAATATACTTGAATGGCCCTATTCACACTGATGGAGCAGACATCTGGACTACATGCAGCTCTACTTTATCTGGTGTGGAATCTTCTAAAATATTCTTGTGGTAGCACTGCAGTGTTAGTTAATAATGCAGGAGAGATGACCAACAAAAATGAGATCACATTTCTCCATTTGTTCATCTCAAACTCCTAAATATGCTATAATTTTTCTAACTCCTACATAATGCACACCTCCACCTCCACTAAACTCACCGTGCCCTACGAGCAGTCCCTTTCCTGATATGCATGTGCCCACTGCCCATTTTACTAGCTATGACTACATGCGCCATACCGTTATCCAACAGCCAGCTTTCTATATGCTTTCTGAATTTATACTTGTATTTTACATAACCAATAAGTAGGGGTATGTGGTTTGTGAGACATAAACTGTACTGTAGAGGGCAAGGAGTACACTATTAAATGCAGTAAAAAGTCTCAGAACAGTTCAAAGAGAGTTATAGATTGCTGTCATCAATATGTTACTGTAAATAATGATAGTGACCTGAACAAAGTACATATACAAATGGCTTTGCCAATCATTACAAAACTCATTCTCTAAAGTACAAGATATTTCATGTATTACACTTTAGACATCTCCATATAACATATCTTTATGTGTGTGTGTGTGTGTGTGTGTGTGTGTGTGTGTGTGTGTGTGTGTGTGTGTGTGTTTGTGTGTTTGCTGGGGGTCAGATACCTGGTGTGACTGAAATTCTGCCTTAGAACCACAGCATGTCAGTGGCTATGTTAAATGTGTATAAGTCTGCTGCCACAGCTGACATTGATGAGATGTGGCTTAATATGTGGATTAAGAAATGGTAACTTATAACCATGATTGATAAGTTTCATGGAAAGCCATTAAACTGGGAAACCTGGTAGAAATTAATCACAGAGCTTACTTCCCTTTGTGACTGCTACCCAAAGACTAATGTTGAGTGTCCACTGTGGAGAAGACTATATAACTGTATCTGCCTCTGATAAGTCTAGGCAATGAATGGGGTGGGATGGTGGGTCTGCATTGGTATGAACAAGAGAAGAGCTGGATGAAGACAATGGATATTTTTTAGGAATGAAAAGAAACAGTGACAGAGTTCTTTTCTTTTCTTTTTTAGTTTCATAAATAAAAAATAAAAGGAAAGCAGCTTTCTTTTACTGTAGGTTTAGAACACTAGAACTGCAGGCAGTGTACAGTATGTAATGGAAAGAGATGTAAATGGCCTCTGTTTTGGCCAAATAATATTAGCCAATGTGCTAACATTGGTAAAGTACTTAAAAAATCTTCAGTATAAAACATTTTATTTAATACAAAATGCAATACAGAAGAAATAAATTCTTAGGATGTGATTTGTAATAATTTATTTTATTGCAACTTCTTACATGAAATCTCTGTATAAAATTTGAGACAGGTAGCAGAAAGACCAAACCAATCAGGGGCAGTATCAGGATATCAGAAGGAATAAAGACACTATAACTGAATACTAAGCATGATTCCTGGACTTAACCATGATTTCAGACAATTGGAAAGGTCTCAAGTACAGAATTAAGAGGGAATTAACTTACTGCAATACACAGAGCCACAAATTTCAAACAGCATATGGACACATGCGCACATACACACGCGCGCACACACACACACACACACACACACACGGAACAATACTGTACAAAAACAGACATGCTGCATCATTTGTACAGATTTAGCAATACAGTTACACATCAATACTAGTATGCATGTGTGGATTGTTCTGATACTGCCATTAAGTTGCCCGTGTCCTGTACATTATATTATGTGCCACTCCCTTAGCAGGACCCATTCTACATGTTTGTATTTATGAAGGACACAGCCGGAATGAGATGTAAACAAACAAGCAGTATGCAGGAAGGCAGAATGAGTACAATGCATTTGTTTCTGAACTGTAATGCACATTCATGCTATGCAGACTAGGCCCAGTGGTGTACACTGTGTTCTTCGGTTCCCCCTGTGTGCTGCACACAGCTGTTGCATGACTCTTTGCTGGATGGCGGTGGTGCACAGCACTATCAAGATATAAGATGCACACTGTTGTTGTCATCTCTGTGTAATCACTAATACTTTGTACCTAGTAGTAGATTTCATACTATCTTTCCTTTGGTACCTTTTATGTAATGTACATTAAGCGAAGGAGGAGAAGAGGCGGGAGGCATGGCCGAAGGCAGGAAGAGAGGAGAAAGGCTATGACTGTGGTAGTGAGGGTTGGAACTTTGAATGTTGGCAGTATGACTGGTATAGGGAGAGAGTTAGCTGATATGATGGACAGAAGGAAGGTTGGTATATTGTGTGTGCAAGAGACCAGATGGAAGGGGAGTAAGGCTAGGTGTATCCGAGGTGGGTTCAAATTGTTTTATCATGGTGTGGATGGGAGGAGAAATGGCGTAGGAGTTATTCTGAAGGAACAGTATGCAAAGAGTGTTTTGGAGGTGAAAAGGGTGTCTGAGTACCTGTAAGAGTGAAAGGGAAGGTCTACAAGAGGGTAGTGAGACCAGCTATGTTATATGGGTTGGAGACAGTGGTATTGACAAAAAGGCATGAGCTTGAGCTGGATGTGGCAGAGTTAAAGATGTTATGATTTGCATAGGTGTGACAAGGGTGGACAGGATTAGGAATAAGTATATTAGAGGGTCAGCCCAGGTTGGAAGGTTTGGAGACAAAGCCAGAGAGGCAAGATTACGTTATTTTGGACATATGCTGAGAAGGGATGCGGAGTATATTGGGAAAAAGATGCTAAGGATGAAGCTACCAGGTAACAGGAAAAGAGGAAGGCCTAAGATAAGGTTTATGGATGTAGCGAGAGAGGGCATACAGGTGGTTGGTGTGACAGAGCAAGATGCAGAGGACAGGAAGAAATGGAAACAGGTGATCCGCTGTGGTGACCCCCTAACGGGAACAGCCGAAAGAAGATGATGATGACATTAGGCATACAGTGTAGCAACAGATGAAGTGGTGTTATTACCATGGATTTACTGTGCCTCTGTGGGGCACAATGCAGAAGTGGTATTTTGGCTAGACTTATAAATGCCTTTGGGCAGATAGCCTAGTACCTACCTATGAACCTAAGTGTGAGGTGGTTATGATCAATGGTACTCTAAAGTGCAATGTCAAAAGAAAATGTGATTAAAGTTATTTGAATAGTAAAGACTGAGGCTGTGGTATCTTACAGCATTCCCCTTGCTCTGATGAAAACACGCTAAACGCGTGTTTTCCAGCTTGTACCTACTCAGCACAGACTCCACGTGGGCCAGCAGAGTTATCCAGGCTACAGAGAGCTGAAAAAGCGACTTTTCTTGATAAATAAGTATTTTTTTGTTGCTTTTATCATCTGACTACCTAGCGACTGTATCTCGCCTGCCTTGCTGTTACATTGCAACTGTTTTTTTCTGAATTTAACTTAATTTTGCACTTATAATCTCTGTTTGTTACTTATAAACTGTATTGTAGCATTTCTTCTGTGTTAGCTGTAAAAGCTGGTTAATAGCATTTATAAGTGTTTGCTGTACCTGCCTGTTCTTTGAAAAAAAAAAAAAAAAAAAATCTCTTGTTTTTCCTGCTTTACTGGGTTAGATTAGTCCAGTTTCAGAGTTTGCTGATTCCTGGGCTTTGTTTGTGGTTCCTGTGTACTGTTTCCTTGCCTTATTTGGGGGAAAGGAAGTTACCTTGCTTACCAGTGAGAGGAGGAAGCATTGAGCTGCCTTTTGGTCCAGTTTTGTGAGGTTTCAGACAGTAACTAGTAGTTTATTGGTCATTTGGGGCCAGTTTCTAGCTTTTTCCAGCCCCCTGGTATAAAACACGCTAAACGCGTGTTTTCCAGCTTGTACCTACTCAGCACAGACTCCACGTGGGCCAGCAGAGTTATCCAGGCTACAGAGAGCTGAAAAAGCGACTTTTCTTGATAAATAAGTATTTTTTTGTTGCTTTTATCATCTGAATACCTAGCGACTGTATCTCGCCTGCCTTGCTGTTACATTGCAACTGTTTTTTTCTGCATTTAACTTAATTTTGCACTTATAATCTCTGTTTGTTACTTATAAACTGTATTGTAGCATTTCTTCTGTGTTAGCTGTAAAAGCTGGTTAATAGCATTTATAAGTGTTTGCTGTACCTGCCTGTTCTTTGAAAAAAAAAAAAAAAAAAAAAAAAAAATCTCTTGTTTTTCCTGCTTTACTGGGTTAGATTAGTCCAGTTTCAGAGTTTGCTGATTCCTGGGCTTTGTTTGTGGTTCCTGTGTACTGTTTCCTTGCCTTATTTGGGGGAAAGGAAGTTACCTTGCTTACCAGTGAGAGGGGGAAGCATTGAGCTGCCTTTTGGTCCAGTTTTGTGAGGTTTCAGACAGTAACTAGTAGTTTATTGGTCATTTGGGGCCAGTTTCTAGCTTTTTCCAGCCCCCTGGTATAAAACACGCTAAACGCGTGTTTTCCAGCTTGTACCTACTCAGCACAGACTCCACGTGGGCCAGCAGAGTTATCCAGGCTACAGAGAGCTGAAAAAGTGACTTTTCTTGATAAATAAGTATTTTTTTGTTGCTTTTATCATCTGAATACCTAGCGACTGTATCTCGCCTGCCTTGCTGTTACATTGCAACTGTTTTTTTTCTGCATTTAACTTAATTTTGCACTTATAATCTCTGTTTGTTACTTATAAACTGTATTGTAGCATTTCTTCTGTGTTAGCTGTAAAAGCTGGTTAATAGCATTTATAAGTGTTTGCTGTACCTGCCTGTTCTTTGAAAAAAAAAAAAAAAAAAAAAATCTCTTGTTTTTCCTGCTTTACTGGGTTAGATTAGTCCAGTTTCAGAGTTTGCTGATTCCTGGGCTTTGTTTGTGGTTCCTGTGTACTGTTTCCTTGCCTTATTTGGGGGAAAGGAAGTTACCTTGCTTACCAGTGAGAGGGGGAAGCATTGAGCTGCCTTTTGGTCCAGTTTTGTGAGGTTTCAGACAGTAACTAGTAGTTTATTGGTCATTTGGGGCCAGTTTCTAGCTTTTTCCAGCCCCCTGGTATAAAACACGCTAAACGCGTGTTTTCCAGCTTGTACCTACTCAGCACAGACTCCACGTGGGCCAGCAGAGTTATCCAGGCTACAGAGAGCTGAAAAAGCGACTTTTCTTGATAAATAAGTATTTTTTTGTTGCTTTTATCATCTGAATACCTAGCGACTGTATCTCGCCTGCCTTGCTGTTACATTGCAACTGTTTTTTTCTGCATTTAACTTAATTTTGCACTTATAATCTCTGTTTGTTACTTATAAACTGTATTGTAGCATTTCTTCTGTGTTAGCTGTAAAAGCTGGTTAATAGCATTTATAAGTGTTTGCTGTACCTGCCTGTTCTTTGAAAAAAAAAAAAAAAAAAAAAAATCTCTTGTTTTTCCTGCTTTACTGGGTTAGATTAGTCCAGTTTCAGAGTTTGCTGATTCCTGGGCTTTGTTTGTGGTTCCTGTGTACTGTTTCCTTGCCTTATTTGGGGGAAAGGAAGTTACCTTGCTTACCAGTGAGAGGGGGAAGCATTGAGCTGCCTTTTGGTCCAGTTTTGTGAGGTTTCAGACAGTAACTAGTAGTTTATTGGTCATTTGGGGCCAGTTTCTAGCTTTTTCCAGCCCCCTGGTATAAAACACGCTAAACGCGCATTAGCGATTTAGATCGGAGTTGCCACAGTTGCACACTAGGGCAGCGCCGGTTAGCAAAGTTGAAACTATTTGGCCCATCTAAATTCCACTCTTCAAATTTTCCCTTAAAACTACCTTCCTTGAACTATACCACTGATCTAACCTGCGTATCCTATAACTAAAAGATCATCTCTACTTGACTCCAAGTAGACTATACTCTATCTGTAAAACCTAGCACTTGCTCCTACAGTACTTATCACCTTGATACAGCACTCTAGGTATAGTTAGTACCCCAAAAGGCAAACCCCATTTCTTGCTCACCCACATCCCCCGAAAACTCTTTTAAAAGTTTTTTTGTCTATTCCCTTCTAGCATGTCGAGGGATCAGTTGCTAGTGTCCTCTCCTACTCAGCTGGTGAACCTGGGAATATTGAGGCAATGTTACAACTGCCTCATGTACACAGACAACCCTCTCCTCCTCCCACAAAACACAAATACATGCAAGAGATGCACTTATACGGCCAAACTGGAGGCTGAGCTCTCTCAACACAGGACTGGCAAGACCAGACAGGATGAGAAGGTCACCACATACACTATAGACCCAGTCTCACATAGTACCATCACAACCTCAAATCATACACATATACACACAAAGACATACTCGGAGGCTCTGATCAAAAATCTACCAAAACAGCAGAGGCCACCAAAGCAGACACGCAAACAACTACCACCTCAAAACACAACACCTGCAACACATAGACCTCATAGTCAGAGTGTCAAACAGTCACAGCCCTTAAGGCCAAACACAATGCCAGACACACTAGTCATTGGTGACTCCATAGTCAGACACACTGACGTCCCGATCACCAGACTGAGTAAGGAGAAGGTCACAGTAAGCTGCTTGTCGGGTGCTAGAATCCGCCACATAACACATGCACTCAGGTCTCTCAACAGCAGGTACAAGTACGATTCAATCATTGTCCACGCTGGTGTTAATGACCTGAGACGTACCTCCTTGGACTACATGAAAAGAGACATAGAGGAGCTCTCTGATTATGTAGCCCAAGCAGGTATGACCCTGACCTTGAGCAGTATCCTACCTTCACCGAGAATGATGCCACAATACAGAGATAAGATGATCAGCTTTAACAATTGGCTTAAATTCTGGTGTCATTCAAAGGGGATCCAATGTCTGTCTGCCTGGGATGACATGCTGGACAAGCCACGCTGCTTCGCAAGGGACGGCTTGCACTTGTCACCCTGGGATTCGGATTCTGGCAAAGGCTCTTGCCACCCCATAGTGCCTTTTTAGGCAAGGCTCAAATTCTAAACCTACCACCCTAGAACAAAACAAAGAAAAAAAACTAAGGGTAATGCTGCTCAATGCCAGAAGTCTCAACCTCAAGATGCACGCACTCGAGGCCCTTCTCAGTATGGAGAACATCGATGTCTGTGCTGTGACAGAAACCTGGTTCAAGGCTCCTGAGAGCACCCCAGCACTATCAGGTTTTACCTCATATCATGCGTTCCGCCCCAAAACCCGGACAACACCAAGAAGAAAGGAGGAGGGGTATCCATATTCATCAAGGACACCCACACCTCAAGATTGGTGGCATCGCACGATGCATCGGAAACCATCCAGGTGCAGTTAACCATAGGCAAGACTGCTCTGCAAATTGTAGCATGTTACAGGCCACCCTCGCAAACTCAGGAATCTCATATGGCCTTCCTGAAAACACTGGAGGGATAAATGTATCTCCAACCACCATCATACTAGGTGACTTCAACTACCCAAATATAGACTGGGAACACTACTCAAGCCCAAACACTCTAGCCCAAAAGTTCCTGGAATTCATAAACTCAAATGCCATGGAACAACTAGTCACCATCCCCACAAGAGGAGAGAACATACTTGATCTCATCATCACAAACATGGGAGCACAATGTTCTGTGCCAGAAGTATACCCCTCACTGGTGAGATCTGATCACAAACTAATCTCGCTGGAGGTCCTCATCCCGCCCCACCGAAATGAAAAGACCACAGTAAAGAATTTCTAAAGCCGACTTCACACTCCTAAAGACTAGTGTGGTCTCCTTTAAGGCCCCTGAGCCAGCGGTTAACATTACTCAAACCGCAGAATCACTGACAAATGCCTTCTACCAGCACCTGCAGGCTGCATGGATCAGGCAATCCCAAGCAAAACAAAGACTCTTTGTACCAAAGGCAAGCGTCCAGTTTGGTGGACCCCAGCCATAAACAAACTCTACAACAAAAGGAGAAAGCTACTACAAGATAGAGCAAAATCCTTAAAAGGTAAGACACCGCTGATCACTATAAGTAAAAGCTGAGAGCTCTCATAAAATCATCCAAAGCTAATTTTGAGAGAAAAATAGCTAAGGACTCTAAAGACAACCATAAGGCATTCTTTAGCTATGTCAGAAACCTAGGAGGAAACTCCCAGATATGCTCAGAATTAGTTCATAATGATGTGAAGATTACTGATCCTACAGACATTGCCAACATACTGGCTGACAGGTTCAGTGCAAACTTCTCCCCTCCCCTAAAGGAGAGATATCTATACCAAATGATTGTAGCCCCCCCAAACATCTCTAACGCCCAGGTGAGAACTGCTCTCACCAAGGCAAAGAACACAGCATCCATGGGACCTGATGGTGTCCCCGGCTGTGTGCTCCATGAACTCAATGAGGAATTAAATCCACAGTTAGGACAGCTGTTTAATCTTAGTCTCGCCTCCGGATAATGCACTCCAGGGAATGGCACAGCGACTGTGGTCCCACTCCACAAAGGCGGCGCTTCCACCGACCCTGGAAATTACCGCCCCATTAGCTTGACAAGCCTTATCTGCAAAGCCATGGAGAGGATCATAATGGATCTCATAAATAAAGACATAGGGAATTTGCAGACTTTGGATTCAACCCAGTTTGGCTTTGTCAAAGGCAGATCATGCCTTCTAAACTTGGTCGACTTTTTCGAACAGTCACCAAGGCCATTGATGAGGGAAAGGCAGTCCATACAGCCTACCTAGACCTGGCGAAGGCTTTCGATACAATACCCCACTCGGGTATCATTGAAAAACTCATCAACTTAAATGTAAACCCATACATTACAAGATGGGTTGCAAACTGGCTGAGCGACAGAACACACAGGGTCAGGGTTGCTGGTGCCATGTCAGACTCAAAGCCTGTCACAAGTGGTGTCCCACAGGGCTCAGTCCTGGGCCCACTCTTGTTTGGCATCTACTTTTCTGAAGTACAAGCAAACACAGGAGGGTTATGGCTGACAAAATTTGCAGATGACTGCAAACTGGGTGCCGTAGTTGAAAACACATCCGACACAGATATCCTCCAGAAGGGTCTCACAGAAACGGATAACTGGTGCCAGAGCCATGGCCTTAAGTTAAATGCCAAGAAATGCATAGTCATACCCTTCGGGAAAAATAAGGTCACCCCTAGCTACCAAATAGGTGGCAATCGCCTGAACACAGAAGAAGTTATTAGGGACCTAGGAACCCAGGTTGACAGTAGCCTTTCATTCGACAGTCATATTGCTAAAGTGGTTAGGAAGACCTTCTACATTGCCCACCTTATCATGAAGGGATTCACATCCAGATCAAGGGAAGTCATGGTCCCTCTATACTCATCACTCATCAGACCAATGATTGAGTACAATGCCCCATTCGGAATGTACCTGGCCCGACACTTGCAGCAGCTGGAGAGGCCACAAAGGTTCCTCACCAAAAGGATAAAGGGTCTCAAAAATCTGTCTTATGCTGCCCGACTGAAAGAACTCCAGTTATATTCAGTTGCGTGCAGCTTGCTCAGAGGGGACCTATGCCTGACATACAAGGCAATGTCAAACCCAGACCTGATGAACATGCTTCATCTCAAAAAATCTAGATCCCTCAGAGCCACAAGGGCGGGAGACTTAAACCTAGACATGGTTATTAATAGGACGTGCTGGAGGGATAGATTCATCACCCAAAGACTCCCTATGCTGTGGAACAAAATCCCGGTTTATGTGAGGCAAAGCACCTCGCTGGCCTTGTTTAAGAGAAATCTTGACCAATGGATGGGAGATCGCAGATACACCCCAGGGGTTACCTCAGTGTCACTGCTAGACAGAGGCACAGCTAAATAATGGGCATAGTTTCTCCTACCTAAAGGGGAGGCGTAAGCCACAAAACTATGGGCTAGGCTTATAAATGCCCTCGGGCAGATAGCCTAGTATGAACCTATGAACCTATGAACCTATGTATAAGTATCTGTGGTTAAGGGGTACAGTTCCTCATGTTGAGGGTGCAGGGGTCCAAATGCTTTTAAAGTTTTATATTTCACTGTTTCAATTAGTATTTCTTGTTTCAATTAGTATGCATTGTTTTTGCTATCTTATGTCTCGAGTTTTTGCTAGCAGCCAGTCCTGTGGTATCATTATCATGTATTTACCAGTGTCCCAATTATTATAAAGAACAATATTGTTGGCTGTAAATTCACTATGGTTCATAAGAATGCATCACAGCATGGTTAGGTAATTAATGTATTTGATACTACCTTGTCCACAAATTTCAGTTTATTCCTATCTTTTTCTGTGCCTTGATATTATCTGTAATCTACTGTGTTTGTACATTATTCATATCTTAGGCTTATCAGTGCAAAATTCACTGTACATATCTGATTTGTATGAACCAGATGGCTTTTGACAAGGATGTTTATCACTAAATGCCTCCCTATTGAAATGTCAGCATTGGAAATGCCAAGTGCCTACAATCCGAAAAAAGTACTGAAACACTGGAGGAAAGCAAATCTTGAAAATCTATCTTCTCCTTCAAACTTCTTTTTGGGGGGAAGCCCCCTGCACCCCCACATGAGAGGTTAATGCTCTCACACTCCCCGAATGTATATATTCCAACTCTGAGATCACCATACCTTGGGAGAAAAGGGAATACTCTGAGAAATGCATCTCAGATTTTTGTATATGTAGGTCCAATCTTTCAGCCATTCAGTCTCTGTGTTTAGGGAGTCACTCTAGTGGGTTCTGACATTTCAAATGGTTACCCTAGTAAATTTGTATTCATACTGTACTGTTTTTTCTGTCACTCCTGCCTCTCATACTGTACTGGTTTTTCTTTCACTCCTGGCTATCATACTGTACTGGTTTTTCTTTCACTCCTGGCTCTCATACTGTACTGGTTTTTCTTTCACTCCTGGCTCTCAGTGCTATACTTTTATTGAATTAAAGAGGTATTTATGCTTATCACCTAGATGTACACGTGTCTGGTCGAGTGTCAAGGCTCCTGTTATTGGATGGCCATGTCTGTAGCACAAACTTTGAACTAACATTCACCTCTGCTTAATCATCTTTTAAAACCTGGCATCCTTTGGTCACTGGAAAGGACATTTATTGTGACTTTCAGACCTACAGTCAGCTGAAATAATTTTGCTTATCTTGCAAACTACCAGGGATGCAATTTGAGTTAATTTTAAGCACAGCTATGGTCTGTTAACACCCCCTTTCAGAATGCACTACAATTACTAAGGACATTCCCTTAGTCTATGCTGATACAATGGTGATTTTGTTTCAGTAAAATGACTGACATTTAGGGGGAAATTTCCTGCTGTGCTACACTACTGATGATATGTGGATTTTCTTCATTTACAGTACTGGCGGTCAAAATAATGGTGCTTCTGTCATTTACTGGCTTGGATAGTTAATTCAGCTAATGTAGTATTTATTGTCTGCATTATCACTCTCATAACTTCTAAAACTACTGTGAACAGCGCAGTGTTGATATTTTGTAAACAAGAAACATCGTTATGAAATTATTTCATATGACATATTACATTTATATAAATGAAAACAAACCATATTGACACAATTCCAGTTGCAAACATTATACATTACAAACCACGGTGGCGCAATTGTGGTTGCAAACAGTATACATCACTTATTATCTATCCAGTCATTGTTATTCAAACATTACATAGCTCATTCAAATCCCATCTTCTTTTAAACTTTGTTCCTTCTCTGCATGTATTGTTCCCACAGTTCCCATGCTTTCCTATGTAATTTGCTCCTTCCTTTTTCTAAAGATCCCAATTCCAGTTGTTTTATCTCTGTTACTATATTTGATACTCTTAGTAAAGTTGGTTTAGACTTTGATTTACATTTTCTAGTAATTGCTTTTTGGCAGCCACCAAAATTAGACTCAGCAAGGCCTTACTATGTTTAGGCAATTCTGATTCTGTATCATTACTCAAAAAAAAAATCCTTAGTTACAGCAATTTGTTCACCAAGTATCTTTGACAATGCAGTCTCTATGGAATCTTTAAAGTCTGCCAACTCATTACACTCTCCAAAAATATGTTCCCAGTTACCTCTATCTTCCCCATCACACCTCCAACATTTGCTGTCTACCTGAGGAAAAATTCTTTAAAGTATGCTTGAGGTATTAAAATACCTATGTAAACACTTCCAGGCAAAGATCCTAAATCTTCTAGACTTTGTTGCATATTTGGGTGGTCAGTGTTGGAATTGTGATAGGTTCTGCTTTTTGGATACCAATTTGTATTTCATGAATCTGTACTTATACACATTTTGTTCACTGCTGCATTTTAACAGGTGTTCCCTGCTACCTGCACTCTTTTTACTTTTACTGTTCTGAATAGTTTGCTACCATGTGCCATACTATATGACTGGTTTTAGAGTGAACATATTCTGTTCCCGACTGTTGTGCAAGCAGCACATGCCTCTTGAGACCTGGTCTGTATAGAGTGTGCAGCATCCATTAGTAGAAAAGAACAAATGTAAACAGATAGTTTAACTCACCAAGACAGCCACAGGATAGGAATCCATACACTTTAATGCAGACTTCAGAGAAGATGAAGGCATAAATAGCAGAAAAGATGTATTTCTATAACTATCTTGCAGGTAAAAAGCTAAAAATTTGATAAACCTGATACATTGAATTTAAACCTGAAACTAAACAGCAGAGACAGGAAACATTAACATTTGTGCTGTAACAAAGACCTGGTTCAAGGCAGCAGAAAGCACCCCTGCATTACCAGGCTGTAACTCATTCAACACCTTTCGGCCCCAGAAGTTGGACCAATCCCCAAAGGAGGTGATGTTTCCATATTAATAAAGGATGCGCACACCTCCAGACTGGTAGCCCACATAATGCATCAGAGATTCCTTAGTTACAGCAATTTGCTCTTTTCAGGTACAGCTAACATTGGGTAAGACAGCAATTCAGGTTGTAACCTGCTATAGGTCTCCAACCATGTCCCAAGACTTGCACTCCACGTTCCTAAGCACCCTGGAGAATATTATGGTCCAACCTAACACTCTCTTACTAGGTGACTTCAACTACCCCTCCATTAACTGGGTAAACTACTCATGTTGAGTACTCATGGGAGCTATTATTAACACCCCAAGTGATGTTGACATCCTACAGAAAGGCCTCACTGAGACCCATGACTGGTGTCAGAACCATGGCCTTAAGCTCAATGCCAAAAAATGTGTCATCATCTGCTATGGGAAAAACCCAGTTCCCATGAATTGCCACATCGATGGTAGTCCACTGAACACAGAAGGTATTATAAGAGATCTGGAAACACAGGTTGACAGCAGCCTCTCTTTTGACCACCACATTGCCACTGTGGTCAGAAAGTCCTTCTATATGGCACATCTCATTACTAAGGGTTTTGCATCCAGGAAGAAAGAGGCCATTGTCTCGGTCTACTCTTCCCTCATTGGGCCAATCATCGAGTACAATGCCCCACTTGGCATGTACCTCACTAGACACCTGCAACAACTGGAGAGGCCACAAAAGTATGTCACAAAGAGGATCCTAGGCCTTAAACACTTGTCCTATATGGACAGACTCCAAAACACCAACTATTCTCTGTCTCACATTGCCTACTTAGAGGCGATCTCTGCTTGACATACAAAGCCATGTCTGATCCAGCTCTGTTAGAAATGCTACATCTAAAAAAATCCCAGTCCCTCCAAACCACATGCTTCAGCGACCTCAACCTCATTCCCACAATCAACAGAACATGCTGGAGAGACAGATTCATAACCCAGAGACCGCTGTTGCTATGGAATAGACTTCCCATACATGTCAAACAGAGCACCTCATTGGCCCTCTTCAAGAGGAACCTTGATGAGTGGATGGGAAATAGAAAATTCACCCCGGGGATCACTCCAGTGGCTCTACTCCACAGAGGCACTGGGAAATAAGGTTGGGTGGCACGATGTCAGGTTAATCCTATGGGCTAGGTTTGTAAAGGCTCCAGGGCCATTAGCCTAGTACACACCTATGAACCTATGAACCTATGTACCAATACACTTGCCCAACGTTTCCTGGAGTTCATTAATTCCAATGCCCTGGACCAGCTTATTCTTACCCCCACTAGAGGTAGCAACATCTTTCACCTGGTCATTACTAACATGGGTGACTGTTGCTCTACACCAATAGTCAGCTCCTTCCTGGTTAGATCTGATCACAAACTAATCACCTTTAAATCCACATCCCTCCCATCCCCGCTGTAAAGGTAACCAACATGAAAAACTTCTCCAAAGCTAACTTTGGGCTCCTAAAAGCAGAGGTAGCTAACTTCACAGCACCCATGCAAATGGAGAATAGTTGCGTGACCACAAAATCATACACCAATGCACTGTACGAACACACTCACAAATGCATGGATCTCACCATACCCAATAGAACCAAGATGCTCTCCTCCAAAAAAAGGAAGCCAATCTGGTGGTTCCCTGCCATAAACAAACTCTACAAGAGAAGGAGGAAACTGATGCGGAATAAGGTGAAGTCCCAAGACTGGAAAAACTCCCTTATCAGCCTCAACAAAAAGTTGAGATCCTTCATCAAAAACTCTAAAGCTAGGTATGAAAACAGAATTGCAGCAGATAGTAAAAGCAACCACAAGGCCTTCCAAAGTTATGTAAAGAATCTCCACAGCAATACCCAGATTTGCTCTGAGCTACTGCACAATGGTACTTCCTATACAGAGCCAACAGATATTGCCAGTATACTGGCTGACAGATTCAGTGCCAACTTTACCCCTCTCCCCCCACCAAAGGACCAGTCACAATACCAGTAGATTGCCAGGCACCCAGTATTATTACTGCACAGGTTAAAACAGCACTGTCCAAGGGAAGAATACAGCTTCTATGGGATCTGACAATATCTCTGGTTGTGTCTACATGAACTACAGAGTGAACTGGCACCTCACCTGTGTGCTCTGTTCAGTCACATCCTCACCTCAAGCTTTGTCCCTACCAAATGGCGCATTGCTACAGTCATCCCTCTCCACAAAGGAGGAGCGAATGCAGACCCTGTGAACTATCACCCCATTAGCCTGATGAGTCTGATATGCAAAGTTATGGAATGCATCATCATGGATCTAATAAACAAGGATATAGGGAATCTCCAAACTCTGGATCCCACACATTTTGGTTTTGTGAAGGGTAGATCATGCCTGCTCAACTTGGTCGACTTCTTTGAGTCAGTTACCAGAGCTGTGGATGAAGGCAAGGTTGTTCATACAGTCTACCTTGATCTGGTCAAGGCTTTTGATACCATTCCCCACTCAGGAATCATAGAAAAACTCACTAAGCTTGGCATCAACCCCTATATCACTAGGTGGGTTGCAAACTGGCTCACTGATAGAACCAACAGTGTGAAAGTAGCTGACTCCAAGTCAAACTGCTGACTAGTCACGAGTGGAGTCCCACAGGGTTCAGTCCTGGGTCCTCTCCTGTTTGGTGTCTACTTCTCTGAAGTCCAGGCCAACATAAAGGGACTCTGTCTGACAAAGTTCGCAGACAATTGCAAGTTGGGAGCTATTATTAACTCCCCAAGTGATGGTGACATCCTACAGAATGGTCTCACTGAGACCGACTGGTGTTAGAACC
Organism: Protopterus annectens; assembly: GCF_019279795.1. Classification (NCBI taxonomy): domain Eukaryota; kingdom Metazoa; phylum Chordata; order Ceratodontiformes; family Protopteridae; genus Protopterus; species Protopterus annectens. The sequence continues at coordinate 1,719,928,161 of NC_056737.1, forward strand.
GTGGCCTTAAGCTCAATGCCAAAAGTGTGTCGTCATCCCCTTTGGTAATACCCAGTTCCCAAGAATTACCACATTGATGGTAGTCCACTGAACACAGAAAGTGTTATAAGAGATCTGGGAACACAGGTTGACAGCAACCTCTCTTTTGATCACCGCATTGCCACTGTGGTCAGAAAGTCCTTCTGTGTGGCACATCTCATTACTAAGGATTTTTCATCCAGGAAGAAAGAGGTCATTGTCTCCCTCTACTCTTCCCTCATTAGGCCAATCATTGAGTACAGTGCTCTATTTGGCATGTACCTCACTATACACCTGCAACAACTGGAGAGGCCGCAAAAGTACCTCACAAAGATGATCCTAGGCCTTAAACACTTGTTGTATATGGACAGTCTCAAAAAACTCCAACTATTCTCTGTCTCATATCGCCTACTTAGAGGCAATCTCTGTTTGACTTACAAAGCCATGTCTGACCTAGCTCTGTTAGGAATACTATATCTAAAGAAATCCCAATCTCTCTGCACTATATACTCCAGAGACCTCAACCTCATTACCATAATTAACAGAACATGATGGAGTGACAGGTTCATAACCCAGAGACTGCCCATGCTATGGAACAGACTTCCCATACAGATCAAGCAGAGCACCTTATTGGCCCGCTTCAAGAAAAATCTTGATGAGTGGATGGGAAACAGAAATTTTTTCCTGGGGATAACTCCAGTGGCTCTACTCAACAGAGGCACTGGGAACTAAGATCGGGTGGCACTATGCCAAGGTAATCCTATAGCTAGGCTTGTAAAGGCCCCTGGGACATTAGCCTAGTACACACCTGTGAACCTATGAAATATTACAAGTAGGAAGGGGAGGATGGAACATATGGGTCTATATTAAAATCTCGAAGTCTGACAATATCAAATACGATATTGTCGACACCGAATAGTTGAAGCACTACATCAAACGTTTAAATGGAAAATCTCCATGGGGGAGATTTCCATTTACTTCAATGTAGTGCATTCTCATAGTTGATATATTTAAGTAAGGTGGTGTGGGGGATGCAGGGGGGGGGGGCTTTCCCCCCTGCCTACACACTATTTAGTTTTTTTTTTTTAATTTAGTATTTTTTTTTGGTTTTGATGGTTTAAGACTTCGATCACCAAAGTTCGATCTTTAGTGATTCAAAGTTTTAAACCTTCGAGATTATAATATAGACCCAGAACATACCAAGTACATCAAACTAAATTTCTAACACAGTCTGTCATGGCAGCACACTCCCCACCTGGTATTGTCAAATACCACTACTATTTTTGAACATTAACATTATAATTCATAAAGTTTTTGCATGGATGAAGCTTGCCATCTTAAACTAGAAAGTCAAGGAAGGAAAAGAACATGCAAAGGAAACCAACAATACACATGGCATAATTCTTTAAATTCAATAAAGTCTGTGGAAGTCTTTCATTGCTTAAAAATGGTGTAGCTTCTAAAGGTTCAAGTTACACCAGACATTAAAACATTAGATTGGTTCCTTGATGAAAGAAAGAGGAAAATTTCAATGACTGTCCCGAAGAAAGTCTTGACATTTCCATACTTATCAGCTTTTACTTTGACCTTATGGACTTTTCCATCACCACTAGGAATATTTTTTGTGATGAGGCCCATAGGCCAATAAATACAATGTGCCTGCTGATCTTTAGAAGGACCAGGTCACTTTCTTGTAGGTTAAGTCTGTATATTTGCCACTTTCTATGGTCTTGTAGAAGATTAAGGTACTCTGTTCTCATCTTTTCCAGAAGCAGTTGGCGAGATGTTACACACATCTCCACTAATTGCTGTAAAGGCCATGGTTATCAAAGATTACCACATGTATGGGAATCACTCTGGTTTTCTGAGTTAACAAAGCAGTTGGAGTTAGAATGACTGGAGACTCTGCATCTGAAGAGATGGGAAGTAATGGTCTGGAGCTGATTATGGCAGTTATATCAGCCAGGAAGATGCTAAGTACTTTGTGAGTTAAATGAGAAGAATTCACATTGAGTAGCATGGAATCAAGTATACATCTCACAATTACAATCATCCCTTTCCATGCTCCACCCATGTGCAAAGAATGAGGTGGATTAAATCTCCACTCACAACCCTGATTTAGCAAATGGTTTTCAATATGTTTTTTGTTAATCTGTAACTCCTTGCATGCTTTTATAAAATTGGTAGTACAATCTGACCTTAGCACCTTTGCTGGTCCTTTAATAGAAAATAATCTTTGGAGAGCATTAATAAGACTGGAGGTGTCCATTAATTCAATTACTTCAATATGAGCAGCTCTTAGACAGGTGAACCGCACTGCCCATCTTTTATTGTTGACTTGACCTCCATGAGTTTTGCATCCCACAACCGACCATGGCCCTAAAATTTTGAGGGCAACATAGGTAAATGGTGGCTCTGTGCTCAGTCTATCAATAGGAAGGTAAGCCAGTCATTGCTGCTGTTGCCTATCTCTCAACATTTTGGCACTTGACACACTTGTGTATGGTAGTGGCTGTGATGCCCCTGCACTGGCCCAGTAATCAAGGAGCCTCAATCCTCACCACTAGCACCAGTGAGGGACGTGCACATTGGGAAGATGACAAGTACACACACAGTAAAGTACAATATCCCTTAAGAGCACACAGAGATCACAGTTAGTCTGAGACTGGTTCCCCCTCTTTCTCCAGATACCCAATAAGACTCCACACTGGCACAGCTATAGGGTTAAGATCTCAGCTGAGTGGTCAAGCCAAAACCTCCAGCACCCTCTCTGTCCAACCAGTGCTTCATGTCCCTGCCCAAGTAGCTGACACACACACACACTTTGAGATTTGATTTATATACAAACACACAGACACTCCTGGGGAAGGGTGGCACAAGTTCACTAGCTATGCCCCTTTTGCCTAGACTATAAGGTAGTACCAGCTGACACCAACCACTACTTATCAGCTACTATAAGGCCCTTCCCAAAGGGTGACCAGTCCTACTGTGTGATGTTACTATTATCCAAATGGTAAGTGTGAGCAAGACTTTTAAGGCTATTGGAGTGGCCTATACAGTGTCACCAAATATGTATGCAAGTACTCTAGGAGCTTAAATATCTCTAAGCAAACCAGTCACAATTAAAAGGTTTAAATATATTTAATAATAAATAATAAAAGAACAAGACAATACTGAATAACTCAATACAGTGATTACAGAGCTCAGAATCACAGGAAATATTTTAAAACAACATTGCAGGACAGTCTCACATAAATACAGAATACATCTAAATTAATCTTACTACATTCCTATCTATCTCTAAGAGAGATTACTGTAATCTAGTACTTACTATTAGCAAGGCAGAAGTGCTGATGAGAGGATGTTTCTAGGTCCAAAGACAAATACAAAATGCTCAGACTCACTCTCTAAGAGCTACTTCTTAAATTAAGAACAATACATTACTGCTGGGTCAGCTGGATGACATAACTATTTTCTACCTGCCTTCAGTTCCCAGGCTAACAGAAACTTAACATTTAGCACCTCAGTGTTAAAAATACTTATCTCTCAGAAGTTTGCCTAGAACTGGAAGTCATAAAACAGTTAAACACTTTTACGTTTGAAACCTGTAATTATTTCTGTTTCTGGACAATAGAAAGAAACCTCTAGCTGTAGACATCCTGTCTCCTAGCTGAGATAAACACAATCATAAAACTCTTCATATATTTTCTCAGAGTTTGCAAGTTAACTCTGTATGTTCCAACTTCTACTATGAAAACATACATTTGCACAGGCATATAGTTTATACACATTTCTGCTCTTTTCCAGCAAGGTACACTGTGGTTCCATTCTTGAAGCACAGTACATAACATACAGTTTATTTATTTAACATTTATTAAGGTTTAAATATATTTAATAATAAATAACAAACGAACAAGACAATACTGAATAACTCAATACAGTGATTACAGAGTTCGGAATCACAATAAATATTTTAAAACAGCATTGCAGGACAGTCTCACATAAATACAGAATACATCTAAACTAATCTTACTATATTCCTATCTATCTCTAAGAGAGATTACTGTAATCTAGTACTTACTATTAGCAAGGCAGAAGTGCTGATGAGAGGATGTTTCTAGGTCCAAAGACAAATACAAAATGCCCAGACTCACTCTCTGAGAGCTAGTTCTTAAATTAATAACAACACATTACTACTGGGTCAGCTGGATGACATCACTATTTGCTACCTGCCTTCAGTTCCCAGGCTAACAGAAACTTAACATTTAGCACCTCAGTGTTAAAAATACTTATCTCTCAGAAGTTTGCCTAGAACTGGAAGTCGTAAAACAGTTAAACACTTTTACATTTGAAACCTGTAATTATTTCTGTTTCCGGACAATAGAAAGAAACCTCTAGCTGTAGACATCCTGTCTCCTAGCTGAGATAAACACAATCATAAAACTCTTCATATATTTTCTCAGAGTTTGCAAGTTAACTCTGTATGTTCCAACTTCTACTATGAAAACATACATTTGCACAGGCATATACTTTATACACATTTCTGCTCTTTTCCAGCAAGGTACACTGTGGTTCCATTCTTGAAGCACAGTACATAACATATAGTTTATTTATTTAACATTTATTAAGGTTTAAATATATTTAATAATAAATAATAAATGAACAAGACAATACTGAATAACTCAATACAGTGATTACAGAGTTCAGAATCACAGGAAATATTTTAAAACAACATTGCAGGACAGTCTCACATAAATACAGAATACATCTAAACTAATCTTACTATATTCCTATCTATCTCTAAGAGAGATTACTGTAATCTAGTACTTACCATTAGCAAGGCAGAAGTGCTGATGAGAGGATGTTTCTAGGTCCAAAGACAAGTACAAAATGCCCAGACTCACTCTCTGAGAGCTAGTTCTTAAATTAATAACAACACATTACTACTGGGTCAGCTGGATGACATCACTATTTGCTACCTGCCTTCAGTTCCCAGGCTAACAGAAACTTAACATTTAGCACCTCAGTGTTAAAAATATTTATCTCGTAGAAGTTTGCCTAGAACTGGAAGTCGTAAAACAGTTAAACACTTTTACATTTGAAACCTGTAATTATTTATGTTTCCAGACAATAGAAAGAAACCTGTAGCTGTAGACATCCTGTCTCCTAGCTGAGATAAACACAGTCGTAAAACTCTTCACATATTTTTTCAGAGTTTGCAAGTTAACTCTGTATGTTCCAACTTCTAATATGAAAACATACATTTGCACAGTCATATAGTTTATACACATTTCTGCTCTTTTCCAGCAAGGTACACAGGGGTGACATTCTTGAAGCACAATACATAACATACAGTTTATTTAACATTTATTAAATGGGAAAGTCTGACTTGGAATAAAGCTAATTTTCAGCAGAGGCTCGGGGAGAAATGCTCCAGTTCAACACACACTTCTGCACCAGTAGTTTAATATCCATATAATATATAGTTCTCTTACATTTGTAAGACAAGCCTATGGATCATATTAATATTCACAAATGACATATAATTAGTTACAAAATTCCAGATAGCTGGGCTGGCAGCCTCACAGTGGCAATCTGTCTTTTTGTACCAATGAGCCACAGACCAGCAGCCCTAATGGCACCTTGTGTGAAGTGTCTTTCTTGGTGGCTGACGAGTTCATTAAAATGATGAATGAGTAAGGTAGCCAAATGGTGGTTATTTGGGATTATCCAAGGATTTTGTTCCTTTCCAAAGAAGCTTGATTTATTCAAGCGACCATTCACCCTCAGCATGCCACAGCCATCTATCCTCAGATTTAGTCTGAAGAGAAGGATTCCTTTTAAAAAGCTGTTTTTTGTTTCTAAGGCATCTCATTTCTTCTGAGAAAGTTTTTTCTTGTATCTAGTAGGATTAACATATTTGCTTGATCTAGTTCAGACACATTAGGTGGCCTTTCACACATGCCATCCACGGCAGTTATGTAACTGGTTTGTTCTCTGAAAACAGTGAACAATGTGAATTAATCAGCCCAAAGTTCATACCAGTTTCAACCAAGAGGAGAAATGCTGGAAGCAATGTGTCCCAAAGTGCAAGACTGAATGAATATTAATGCTTAGTTAAATGACTTCAGAGCAAATATCAGGGTCATTGTCTGGATTTATAAGATGGTAGTTGTCAAGAGATGTTGCTGAAGATAGAATCATCAAGAATTCTGGTCCTGATAACCAAGATGTTTTGTTAAGAAGCATAGCTGAGACTGACCTGGTAGCAATATCTGTAGGATTTAGCTCAGTTGGAATATAGTGCCACTGCTCTGGTTTGCTGTTTTTTCTTATACGCGTTACCCTGTTTGCAACATATATATAAAATCATTTAGAGTAATTGTTTATATAGCCTAAGACAACCTTAATGTCAGTATAAAACCTGATTGCATCCATTTCAATGCCCAATTCATCCTGTAGAAAGTCTGCCATTTCCACAGCCAAGGTTGCACCACATAATGCAAGTTTGGGGATAGTGTGTGCAGGTCTTGGGGCAAGTTTTGCCTTTCCCAACAAAAAACCTACACAAGGTAGACCTACAGAGTCAGTTACTTTGAGATAGGCCACGATGGCTATAGCTTTTGTGGATGCATCAGAGAAAATATGGATTACTTTCCTTTGACATCCTGTAAGTGAAGCGGGAAAGTAACAACATGGGATGTAGAGCTGTTCTAAAGCCTTCAAGGATTTCTTCCACTTCTCTGACTTTGGCTGTAAACTTACAGGTAATGGAGCATCCCAGTCTCGTTCCCTTTCAGTGAGCTGCTGAAGTATAGTACTTCCTTGTATGGCAATTGGGGTCACTAAGTCTAGTGGGTCATATAGGCTATTCACTGAAGATAAGACCCACATCTGGTGAATAGCCTTTTAGTGTCTTAGACTTGGAGTGCGAGTGTCCGAAATCACATCCCAGTGTAAGCCAAGACTCCTTTTCATATCCACTCTTAGATTTAAATCTTTCAATTACTTTGCTCAGTTGTCTCGATGGAAGACCTTCATCACCTCCTTACTATTGGATGTAATCTTGTAAAGTCTAAGGTTGGCCTTAAACAAGAGCTGCTGAGTTCTTTTGAGCAAATCACTGGCTTCTCTCACTAATGGCAGAGATGTAAGTCCATCATCCACATAAAAGTCTCTTTCTGCAAAAAAGTTGAACATTGGAGCCAAATTTCTTCTCTCCCTCTCTAGCTGTTCTTCTAAGTCCATATGTTGCTACTGAAGGAGATGAATTGCTGCCAAATATGTGGACTCTCATATGATATTCTGTGACAACATTGTTGCGATACCATAGGAATCTAAGGTAGTGTTAGAAAAATGTGTATTATGAGAAATGCTAGTTTAAAAGCAAAGTAGTATATAATGCATTTTATTCTATTAATCATATAGCAGAGAGGATTAATTTATGTTTAAATGTAAAGTAGTTTTGAAACTGCAGTGTGGCTTGAAGCAAGCTGACCTTCAACCCTGGCAGATGCTAGCTTAGCAAGTTTTAATGTTTATGCTTTTCACAAGTGATTATCTGCTGGGTCAGGAAATTAAATGTGTCAGATAATGAAATCTTCTGCTCTTTCCTGCTGGGATGATTTGGCCTTGTATATGTATTACTGAGATAGCATGCAGCTGGTGGGAAAGTGTAACAGAGAACAAAGATGTGTATTAAAAGACTGAATCTGCTATTGTATTCGAACTGATATGAAACCTTGAAGAAGTAACTTTACAGAAAGACATTATGTCTGACCAGGTGGATAGCAAGGCCGTATTGTTACCAGAGGAAAACTTTTTTAAAATATACAGCATCAGCAGTTTTTATGAATAGGGGACTGTAAGCTAAAGTGATGTAGATGCCCTGTGACATACCACGTCAGTAAGGTGGGCACAGCTTGAATGTTAAACCTATATAAAATTGTGTGCTTCCTGTTTCATGTTAGACAAAATTCTGTACTTGTACGTTTTTTGCCTCCTGGTGTACACTAGTAAACTTTTGAATCTGGAACTTCCTGTGTATTAAATTCTTAATTTTATTTAACAGTTTGGTCCTTCTTAGCCGGAATTTCCCTCGGACAGCTGCAGATCAGAGTCTACCGGTAGTCGAATACTGCACAGGAGAAGTTACCGAAATGGTTCTTCTTGGGTGAAAAGACCTCCGACTGAATTGTCGTTTAAAGAGGCTGGCCACTTATTGATCTGTTGCCGAAGACCGGATATTGGACGATTCAATACCGGAGGCTCAGGTAGGAAGAATTTACCTTTTTTCTGTTTTAGATCAGGGATTAGGTAACAGTATATTGTTGTCAAGATTTGTTATGCAGATCAGGGACAAAAGGAAGTACTGTATATTTGGTCATAGATCAGGGTAACAGAATAAGGTAGACAGTTATTCTAGATAAACTGTGAACAGGAACTGAGAATTTGATATCACGTGGTAAAAAGGGTTACGTAACATTTTCTTTGCCATGGGAAATCAGTGCACTAAAACATCGCGAGATCCGCCCCTAACCGAAGACGCAAAATACATGCAACTACAACATTCTGATAACATTAGGTATTATACGAAATGGGTTAACAAATATGAATTTGATGGTAAACTAGATAAAACTTCACTAGTTAAACTCCTTAAGCAGCTTAAATCTGATGCGGGAGGTCAGGCAAAAAAGCAACGCCAATTAGGCATTCCTCAGGCACACAGGTGGATTGAGAAAGCAAATCGTAGAGAACAGAAGCTGAAAAATTCAAAAACATTGTTTTTAGACAAAGAAGATAATAACTTGGTAATAGCGACAGCTCCTCCTCCTCCCTTGCCCCCTCCCTTACCCTTTTCAGGATATGAAGCGAGTGGACAGGCTGGTCCGCCTCCGCGTTATCCTGAAGTTTCAGCAAGACCACAACCATTTGTTAGAGATCCTATTGAAACTAGGTCCCGAACACGTAAAACACATAGGGACACAGAATCATATCAAAAAGAGAGAAACCTACAGGATGATAGTGAGGAAGAAATATGCCCACTTATAGAAGTTCCAAATCCTCAGGCAGGGCAGGAAGGGCAGGACCCAACATTCTTAGTATATAGACCATGGACACCGGAGTATATCCGGAAAGCTAATGAGGGAATCCCCCATCCGAAAGTTAATTTTACGAAATTTTTAGAAGATTTACAAGGCATGAGGTTGAGTTACCACTTGAATGGGGAAGAAGTAGAAAAAGTAGTAAGACAAATTATAGGTCCAGATTGGCACATGATTTGTGGCACCTGGAATCTTCGTAATGCAGAGCTTAAACCACTCCCACATAGTGACGCAGAGTTAGACAACAGAATGAAAGGTCTAACAGACCGAATCTCTGAGAAATGGAAACCTAGAGCAGACTGGACTTGCATTAATGAATGTATACAACAGGAAAATGAGACATTAGATGGGTATTATGCTAGATTATTAGAATGTTTTAATAATCATAGCGGAATGTCGGTTCCTGAGAACCAAACGAATGACTCCCCGTATGAACAACAATTGAAAAATGCATTTTTGAAAGGTTGCATTGCACCGATTAGTAGCTTCATTACAAAGCATATGATAGACCATCGAACAGGGAGGCTACAAGCCTTACTTGAATACGCTAGACATGCTGAAAGACATTTTAATAGTAAAAAGAAAAAGAAGGCGCAAGTCTTCACTGCTGAAGACGGAGCTGAAGTGTTTGTATTACAGTCAGGTAAAAAGGGCAAGAAGAATGCCCAGGGAAACAAGCAGTCTGACAAACGATCAGAAGATTTTGAAGAGAGGAAAAAGAGAGGTGAATGCTTCAAGTGCGGGAAAAAGGGACATCTAGCAAGGGATTGTAAGCAAAACAAAAAGGTAATTTCAGAAGATAAGGGAGATGAGGACTGACTATATGATAGTGAAGATACATCATGTGAAAGTCAGAAATCATCAGGAAAAGTTAATAAACAGAAAACAAATGTAAATGTGATAGAAGGAGTAGAGGAAGTGCAAGTAGATATGGAGGATGAAGAAAGTGAAATTTTGGACTTAGCATTATTGAGCTTAGAGCTCTACTTAGCAGATACGAAACCCGAAGTTACACTTCTGGTAGAGGGAAGAGAAATCAAATTCCTGTGTGACTCAGGAGCATCACAGACTTTGATACACCCCTCAAAGTTACCAGAACATTCCGAATCACCTGATTATATACCAGTGAAAGCAGCAAACGGACAGCTATACAGGGAACCACTTTCCCATGATATAGCAATAACTGACCCTGTTTCAGGTATGACCCAGAGAAGTAAAATTGTTGTTTCTGCAAAGTGTCCAGTAAACCTATTGGGCAGAGACCTTATGCAGATATTTGGCATAGCAGTAGTTCCAACTGTACAAGGTATGGAGGCACAGAGACAAATGGACACCTTTGTAGTGCGATCGGAGGGTGAAACGTTTTACTGGTACAGCCAGGACCTAGTCACAACTGGTCCAGGGGCAGTAACCGAGGAACTGATGAACGTAGCCATCAGTAAAGCCCCCTCCCTTGACACTGATCGACAACATCTGTTACACTGTACTCTATACTACTGTACTACACCAGGACCTGATAGAGAGTATAAGCAAGAATTGTTCAGAAATCGTGCAACTAGACTAATATTGCGTACTTTGTATTGGGATACTGAGGGGAACAGTGTAGTTAGCTGTTCATTACCTCAAGAATTCCTTGCATTATATAGATCAAATTGATTACCACATGTCAGCTTGACAAAGAACAAAAGTGTAAAATGGGCAGACTTAGGAGAAAAAGTAACAAGATGGGAAAAACAGACTGATTTAGAACTATCAGAACAAGGGATACAAAAATAAAAACTGAATTGGTTGACACAGACACATCCAGCTGTACACTTGCACTCTAACGAGGACAGCTGATTAGCATTTTTATTAGAAGAAGAAGAAAAAGCCTTAAGTGAAATTCCAACGACTCTTTGGTCAACAGGCAAGTCAGATGTAGGACTTATTCGAACAGCAGGACCAGTTACAATTACCCCAAAGTCAGCATTTAGACCACAGAAAAGACAATACCCTTTGAGAAAGGATGCAGAAATAGGAATTAAGCCTATAATAGCAGCATTACTTAAAGAAGGAGTACTGGTAGAATCTCCTGATTCACCATGTAATACACCCCTATTTCCTGTTAAAAAAGCAAATGGGGAATGGCGGATGGTACAAGATTTACAAGCTGTAAATAATGCAGTAATACCTTGAGCACCTACGGTGCCGGAACCACATACTTTGTTAAACAAGTTAGAACCGCAGCAGAAGTATTTCTCTGTGATAGATATCAGCAATGCTTTCTTCTCGATACCTATACATCCTGATAGTCAATATTGGTTTGCATTTACATTTCAGGGTAAAAGTATACATACTTGACTACCACAGGGATATTGTGAGAGCCCAACAATATTTGCACAAGAAATGGCTAGCAACCTGGCAGGGTTTACCCCACCAGGAGGTAGTCAAATTCTACTTTATGTAGATGACATCTTGCTAGCAGCCCCCACCCAGCAACAATACATGGAGGATACTGTAGCATTATTGACATTTTTAGCAACACAAGGACACAAAGTAAACAAAAGTAAGTTACAACTTTGGAAAAAACCAAGTTAGATACTTGGGATATGTAATATCCAATGAAGGTAGAATACTAGACGAGGAAAGAAAAGCAGCAATCTTGCAAGCACCCAAACCAGCAACCAAGAAGGAAATGATGTCTTTCTTGGGTACAACTAATTTCTGTCGGAGCTGGATACCAAATTATGCTTTGGAATCTGCTCCACTGACTGACTTGATATATGACACCAATGGCAGCCCAAGATATTTTACAATGGACACCTGAAGCAGAAACGACTTTCTGCAGGTTGAAGCAGTTGATAGCTTCTTCATTAGTTTTAGGACTTCCGAATTATCACAAACGGTTCTTTCAGACCGTAGATTGCAAGCAAGGATATATGACGTCAGTACTGATGCAACAACATGGGGACAAGCAACGCCCCATAGCCTTTTATTCATCGCAGTTAGATCCAGTGGCGCGATCTTTGCCTCACTGTGTACAAGCAGTAGTTGCAGCTGCAATGGCAGTACAGGCTTCAGCCTCAGTGGTGTTATTCCACCCTCTCACATTGAGAGTGCCTCATGCAGTTGCAATAATTTTACTGCAAGAAAAAGTGGCATACCTTTCTCCTGCTAGACATCTTTCATGTATGACTATACTGCTGAGCCAACCTCATATGACAATTGAACAATGTACGACATTAAATCCATCAACATTACTTCCAACTCCAGCAGATGGCACACCACACAGCTGCCTGCAGGAAATTGAACAGTTAGCTTTACCTAGACAAGATCTCACAGATATGCCCTTGGATAATGCCGAGGTGACATATTACATGGACGGCTCATGCAGAAGGGGTCCTACAGGGAAGAATCTGGTAGGGTATGCAGTAGTTACAGACACTGAAATTTTAGAAGCCCAATCCTTACCACATAACTTATCTGCACAAGCAGCAGAATTGATAGCTTTGACGCGGGCATGTACTTTAGCAAAGAACAAGTATGTAAACATATATACTGATAGTCAGTATGCTTTTTCTACAGTACATGTATTTGCGCAACAATGGAAAAATAGAGGAATGATAACATCTAGTGGAAAACCTATTAATCATGCCAAATTTATTTTGGAGTTATTAGAATCTATTCAGTTACCTACCAAAGTAGCTTTTTGTAAATGTGTAGCTCATACAAAACAACAGGATAAGATTTTGAAAGGCAATGCACGAGCTGATGCAGCTGCAAAGCAAGCAGCCTCAGACTCAGAAACTTTACTTTTGAATGAGGAATTACAACCCTCTGAGATTTTAGATTTAGACATGTTAAAAACAATGCAAATGCTTACTACAAAAGCAGAAAAACAAAAATGGGTAAAACGAGGTGCAATTCTTGAGAATGGACTGTACATTTCCAAAGAGAGAAAACCGATATTGCCGTCTAATTTATTTAGATATGCAACTTTGTTGAGCCATGGGCAGTGCCATGTCTCAAAAGGGGGGATGGTACAGTTAGTAAACCAAATATTCCAAACATATGGATTCACAAATTACACACAAAAATTTTGTGCAGCTTGTCATACTTGTAACAAGCACCATGCACAAGGGGCATTTAAAACCAAGCAAGGAAGTTTTCCTATACTACCATATCCGTTCCATACTATTTGTATGGATTTCATAGAATTGAACAAGTGTGAAGGGAAGAAATACTGTTTAGTTATTGTAGACATGTTTTCCAAATGGGTAGAAGCTTTTCCAACCAAAAACCTGGATGCAGCAACAGTGGCGAAAGCCCTGATAAAAGAAGTAATCCCTAGATTTGGCATTCCGGAAAGGATTTATAGTGACAACGGCACTCATTTCATAAACCAGACAATTCAGCAACTTGGGAGATTTTTTGGTATCTCCTTAAAGAACCATTGTGCCTACCACCCACAGTCAGCAGGACTGGTGGAAAGGTACAATGGTACCCTCAAAAATAAACTTAGGAAGCTAGTTGAGGAAACTCAAAAGAATTGGCTACACTGTCTGCCTTTGGCACTGCTGAGTATGAGAACAGTTCCAAATGTAAAGGGTTTGACTCCCTTTGAAATGGTTTTTGGGAGAGCATATTATGTGCCTCAGTGGAAAGCTCTCATGCCTGTAGAGCAAGAGGCTGACAGTTCATTAGCTTGTTATATGAGGAAACTGTTAAATAAATCTGTTTTGCAGTTTAACTCTTTTTCAGATAAGGAACAGACCAGACCGATGGAAGCAGTCTTGGCCCCGGGGACGTTTGTGTGGCTGAAAGTGACGAAAAGGAAGAATTGGGCGAGTCCAAAGTGGGAAGGACTGTACCAGGTTCTGTTGGCAATGCCTATTGCAGTTAGAGTGGCCGAGAGGACGTCCTGGGTTCATTTAACGCACTGCAAACCGGTAAAGAACTTTCAACTTGATAAAAACTTTGTGACTGATACACAACCAGACAAAGATGGCCAAAAACAAAGCGAATAGAAATCTAGATCAACCCCAGAGATGTTGCATAATCATTTATTGAGTATACATTTATTGACTGTAATTGTGACAATTTTCCTCTTGTTGTGGTTTATCCTACACAGAACCACACAAGTGAAAGTGGGAAGGAGTGACAAAATGTCTATAGACTGGCATCCAAATTTTAACACATACCTAGCCATGAAGCGTGTATATGCAGAGACTATGAACATTTCAAATTGCTGGGTTTGTACAGCTATACCAACAGCATATGGAGGACTGATAATGTCCGCTGTCCCTTTGGGGATAAATGAGACTTGGGAGAATTTACTCTTCGATACAGGAACTGTTAGATAACAGGACAAAATAGCTTTATTTTTACCTGTCACACAAAAAGGAATTGTATGTTTTTATAAAAATGATACTCTTCAGGTGGGCTGGAGCAATTGTAATATAACCATATCTTACCGATGTTGTATTAAGAATAGTAATGGCAGTACCTTTTGCAATACTAATTATGACTCATATTTGAACTCATTGAAAACAACCATGAATGACATTCGCAAGAATCCTGTTTTGTTTAAACAATTGTCAGTTATAGATCAGAAAATGTTTCATGCAGGGCTAATGCGTATTAGTACTAAAGTAGAAAACTGTTATTTTATATGTGGGAAAAAGCATATAAATGGTTACCTGAGAATTGGTCTGGCAGTTGTTTTTTGGGTTATTTGGTTCCGGCAATAAGACATACTGCAGAATTACCTTTGGGTAAGATACGAAACGTGAGAGAAGCAGCTCGAAAACCCGAAGGTCCAGTTGAAAAACCTGTGAATCCAGTTGGAAAGATCGAAGCTGGCTGGAAAGTTCACAATTCCGTGAAAGACAAAAGCAAATTGACTCATATGGACTTGAGTGACAGTGTTATATCTTGGGCAAGAATATTCCCAGCCTATGGAGCAGTCAAATCGATGTGGGAGCCGAGGAAGTTGTTGAAACTTCTCGAAGTAATGAGTAATGCAACTTTTTCTGCCCTACAACTGGTGACTGATGAACTGAATGCAATGAGAACTGTTGTGCTACAAAACCGAATGGCTCTTGACTTCATCCTAGCGGTGAGAAGTGGTACGTGCGCTCTTATCAAAGAAGAATGCTGTGCATATATACCAGATAACAGGCATGAAATTAATAACCACCTAGAGGTAATTCAGCAAGTATCGGCCATGACTGAACCAGGCCCAAACCCACTGACAGACTTTTTCCAGAATCTGTTTGGGGGTGGGGTTCCATTCTAATGAATATTCTGATTGCCATTTGTGTGGGTATACTCCTAACAGGAGCATGTGTTTGCTGTTGAATTCCCTGCATGAAAAGATTAATCAAAGATTTTATTGATGTATCTGTTACTGAAACTTTGTACCAAAATATTGAGATTGAAAGATTGATCTCAGATGACATTTTTTCTGAAGTATAGATTGAATGACTCATCTAGTTGAAAATCCTAAGTGGAAGAAGTTGGGAGATGAAATGACACTATGCATACTACAAAATAGAATAAAAAGTATTAATAGGGGGAAAATGTTAGAAAAATGTGTATTTGAATATATGAGAAATGCTAGTTTAAAAGCAAAGTAGTATATAATGCATTTTATTCTATTAATCATATAGCAGGGAAGATTAATTTATGTTTAAATGTAAAGTATTTTTGAAACTGCAGTGTGGCTTGAAGCAAGCTGACCTTCGACCCTGGCAGATGCTAGCTTAGCAAGTTTTAATGTTTATGCTTTTCACAAGTGATTATCTGCTGGGTCAGGAAATTAAATGTGTCAAATAATGAAATCTTCTGCTCTTTCCTGCTGGGATGATTTGGCCTTGTATATGTATTACTGAGATAGCATGCAGCTGGTGGGAAAGTGTAACAGAGAACAAAGATGTGTATTAAAAGACTGAATCTGCTATTGTATTCGAACTGATATGAAACCTTGAAGAAGTAACTTTACAGAAAGACATTATGTTTGACCAGGTGGATAGCAAGGCCGTATTGTTACCAGAGGAAAACTTTTTTTAAAATATACAGCATCAGCAGTTTTTATGAATAGAGGACTGTAAGCTAAAGTGATGTAGATGCCCTGTGACATACCACGTCAGTAAGGTGGGCACAGCTTGAATGTTAAACCTATATAAAATTGTGTGCTTCCGGTTTCATGTTAGACAAAATTCTGTACTTGTACGTTTTTTGCCTCCAAGTGTACACTAGTAAACTTTTGAATCTGAACCTCCTGTGTATTGAATTCTTAACTTTATTTAACAGGTAGTTTCTGTGATCTTTATGAAAATGAAACAATAGAACATCTGTCGGATGTCAGCTGTAACTGCAATGGGTTCCTTCCTGAACCGTATCAGCACGCCAATGAGGTTGTTGGTAAGGTTTGGCCCTGTAAGAAGAACATTGTTAAGAGATATACCTCTATACTGAGGACTAGCATCAAAAATCACTTGGATTTCTTCTGGCTTGCATAGATGGTAGACACCAACATTCTTCTGCTTCATTCAGTGGTGGAGCTGGTTCAGCATGATTATCATCAAGCATTTTCTGCATAAATGTTATGAAGTGCTTACTCATCTCCAGTTTGCTCTTTAATGTTATCCTCAATGCAGCAAACCTTGACATGGCTTGTTCTTGATTATTTGGCAGAAAAGGCCTTGGAGTATGGAAGGGTAAAGGAGCTACCCAACTATTGGAGCTATCATTGAAACATTCTGTATTCATTATATTGATTAATTCTCTATCTTCAACAGAAGCTATCTTATTACCATCAGCAGTAAATTGGAAGACAGTGTTTCGAAGACCATCTTCAAGGATTGCATGGACGAAGTGCTGTATGTCAGACACCTCTCTGAGCAGATTAGCTCTGTCCTTTACATAATAGTGGTAAGGGGCATTGTGTGAAGTAAGATGGGTGGCCCTTTCCAAGCACACTGGTCCTGTAAGTATGGATGCTGCAGGGTTTACGCATTTTATTCATGCAGTCTTCTCCCAAAATAACCAATTCTAAATCAAGTCTTTGAGCATAAGGAGCATCAGTAGGACCACTGCAATACTAGTGTACCTTGTGAACTCTCAGAATATATCTGCCCAATAGAAGCAAGATGTTAGCATCCTTGTCAAGTGAAAGAAGGTAATCAGTTATGGTCTTCAGATGAGGATGGTGCTGAGCAGCTTCAGGTGTGGGAATCTCTTCTCCATCATTTGCCAGCAGGTCGCATTTGATCAGTATAGGAAGTGAAAATTGAGTGTTGCCTTGTATAACCACTACAATAAAGACTTTCACTCTTTTGCCTGTTGTATTTACCAGATCAGTGCATGCACCTAATGTGTACTGTGCCAAGTTCCCTTTTATGTTAAACAAATCAAAGAACTCTGGACTTGTCAGGGTATGGTTACTCTGGTCATCTAAGAGACCACAAATTTTAACAGTCTTCTCCAGATGCACTTCAGGGAATACTTGAACAAGGTATATTTTAGCACAGGATTTCCCATAAGGACCTTCTCCACATACTTCAGTACACTTAGAAGATACAGCTGTTGATCCTAGCTCAGAATTCTTCCTGCAATACTTAAAGATGGGGTTAGGGACTTCTTGAGGAGAATTTGGATGTAGAGCTGTAACATGCTAATCACTATTAGACTCACAGTACTTGATAATAGCCTTAGAGTTCCCAACAAAGCATGCTGTCGAAGCACAGCACCTATAGCAATATTCATACTTTCTAAAAAGTTCCTTGCCCTAATGTAAGGTTTTCCTCTAAACACATGACACTTCTTAAGGGAGTGAGTTTTTTTATGAAATGGAGAATGGCTATTTGGATTGTCAACCTTCTCATACCTCATATCATTGTTGACAGATGAAGTGTTGTGCACAACTTCCGTCTTGTGGACAGAAATAACATTGCTCCAGTTCTTGTACTTAACACTTATGTTCTCATGCCTTGCAGGTGCTGAGGGCAGGGCATATACCTCATTAACTGAGAAGCTTGGATCATTCTTTGCCCTGGCTATCTCTCTAAAGAATTCAGAGAAGAAAGGGAAAGGTCGAAATGCAAGTTGATGTTATTGCTTATACATGGAACCTGCTAAAGTGTACTTCTCTTAAATATTGTATGGCAATTTTGCAACCACAGGGTTCACACCATGAGCAGCATCTAAATAACTAAGACCTGGTAGCTGAGGATCTGATTTGGCAATCTCAAGTTCAAGAAGAATGTCACTGAGTTCTTGCACCTTGCAATTGCTTCTAATGGACAATTTAGGAAAGTACTGTAATATTTTAAACAGGGCAAGCTCGGTAACTTCTGAACTTCCATATGTTTGATCTAGTTGATCCCGAGTAGTTGTGAGACCCTTGGATGGATCATCACTATGGACATTGTTCAGTCTTCTGGCATCATCAGCTGATTATGGCCTTAGCCATCTTATTAATAAAATCCAATTCTTCCGAGGGTGAGATGTCCAAATCTTGAATTGCTGCCTTGAAGGTGGATCGCAAACTCCTATAATTCTCTGGGTGGTCATCAAAGTTTGGAAAGCCCAGTGTTAATGAGCTCTTACGGACCATGTACCATGCAAAGTCTGACATGCCAGTTCTTAAACCTTTCATAACCATAGGCACTCCTTGAGCATTACTGCCAATGATAACACCCAGCACATCATACTTGAATGATTTAGGAGTAAATGCAGTTGCAAATGGGTTTTGCTGAAGCAGAGGTTTTATATCTGGATGTCTAGTTGCACGTCTTGCTGATGAAAGCTGCACCTCAGCAAGCATATTCATGGTACTAAGAGGCTTGTTGATATTCAGGTAATCTGAACTTACAAAGATCTGAGAAGTGGTATAAGTCAGCACACTGTGAATTGAAGATGGATGATGTGCTGGAGCCTTGTGTGTAAAGCTTTCCCCGGCAGGTGTGATACCATTATCTAAATTCTGACAAATTGCAAAGTTCATTTTGCAGGATCTTCCAAGGCAGTTAAGCTGGGATAGTTGGTGACTATCTCTTCCTCTGCAGCTTGTTTTAAGATGCTCAGTTTAGCTAAGACTGCTGCTTCTTTGTGTTCCTTTTGGAGGACTTCTAACTGGGCTTCTACTTCGGCCTGTCTGTGTGAAGCATCTGATTTAACAGCAGCTAACCTTCTGATGCAGGAAACTTGAAAGCTTGCCACTTCCTCTTCTCCATGGGCTAAAATTAGCAGGCTGTTAAATGAGACTGGAAGTAGTTTGCAAGCTACCAGTATCCATGATTTCATAAATGTCACAAAAACCCTAAGGTCCATTAAA
Source organism: Protopterus annectens (assembly GCF_019279795.1). Classification (NCBI taxonomy): domain Eukaryota; kingdom Metazoa; phylum Chordata; order Ceratodontiformes; family Protopteridae; genus Protopterus; species Protopterus annectens. The sequence continues at coordinate 1,719,947,601 of NC_056737.1, forward strand.
CCAGACAAAAAATGACTACAGCCTAGTTGAGGCACACTTCCTAAAAGATATGCAGAGAGATATGACGGAATGTACAATGCATGTGCTACAGGCAGAAAAGCTACTGGTCTTGAGTTGCATCTTACCTTCACCAGCAATGTTGCCTAGATAGCAGGACAAAACAATTAGCTTAAACAACACTCTAAGTACTTGGTATTATTCTAGGAAGATTCTAGTATGTGTCAGCCTGGACTGAGATAGTGGATAAGACTTTCTGTTTCAACACGGCTAACTTATACATCTCATACCAAGGTTTCCACGCACTGGTTAAAGCCTGTGCTGACCCCATAGTACCTCTTTCAGGCATAGCCCCCTGCTGCACCATTTCTACAGAGCAAACAAATTCAGTATCATGGTGGCAATACTCAACGCTAGAAGTCTAAAGAGAACAATCACTGAACTTGTGGCCTTTCTACAACTTGAACACATTCATATTTATATAGTTACTGAGACATAGTGTCATTGTAATAACAGCTCTATCCCTATGTTAGGGTTCAACAGCATTCATCTGCTTCACTTTACTGATGAGTGCTAACCCTAACACTGCTCCTGCCTTTCAGACCCTTACGTAATTGTGAGGGTGTATCTGTATTTGTCAGAAGCACCATTATCTTACATCAAATCACCCACACCAATAACCCCAACAGTCCCCTCATAAATGAACCTAACTGAGAGGGCTGCCAGATTTACCTCAGACCTTTACCAGCACCTAAACAGATGAACAGAAAAGTAAGTACCATCTGCCCTAAATATAATGACATATTCAGAAATAAGCCACTATGGTGGAACTCCCATATTAATAAAATTTAGAAGAAAAGAAGGATAATAATGAAAATTTGCAAGAAGTCCCCATCCCTCTATCACAGGACCACGAAAGGAAACACACCACCAAGGAACCTGACTGTGCCATTATCCCCATCCCTCTATCACAGGACCACGAAAGGAAACACACCACCAAGGAACCTGACTGTGCCATTATCCCCATCCCTCGATCACAGGACCACGAAAGGAAACACACCACCAAGGAACCTGACTGTGCCATTATCCCCATCCCTCGATCACAGGACCACGAAAGGAAACACACCACCAAGGAACCTGACTGTGCCATTATCCCCATCCCTTGATCATAGGACCACAAAAGGAAACACACCGCCAAGAAACCTGAATGTGTTATTTCCCCCATCCCCCTATCACAGGACCTCCAAAGGAAACACACCAGCAAGGAACCTGAATGTGCTATTTCCTCCCATCACAGGACCGCAAAAGGAAACGTACCACCAACGAACCTGGATGTGCTATTATCCCCATCCCCCATCACAGAACCACAAAAGGAAAAACATCATCATAGGTAGGTACTAGGCTATCGGCCCAAGGGCTTATGTAAGCCTAGCCAACAAGGTTCCCTGGCTTGCCCCCCAAGAATGTTATTTTCCTGTGCCACTGTCGAGCAGAGACACAGAGGTGATCCCCGGGGTGTATTTCCTATTTTCCATCCACTCATTAAGATTTTTCTTGGAGTGCTAATGAAGAACTTTGCTTGACATAGATGGGTAGCCTGTTCCAGAGTATGGGAAGTCTCTGGGACAGGAATCTATCCCTCCAGTATGTCCTGTTTATTGTGGTGACAAGGTTTAGGTCCCTAGAGTGTGTAGCATGGAGGGATTGGGATTTTTTTAGGTGTAGCATGTCCAACAGCTCTGGGTTTGACATAGCTTTATATGTTAGGCAGAGATCACCTCGGAACAGGTGATATGTTATGCAGTAAAGCTGGAGATTTTTGAGGCGGTCAGTATAGGGCATTTGTTTGAGGTCAGTAATCCTCTTTGTGAGGTACTCTCTGCGGCCTTTACAGCTGCTGCAGATGTCTTGTGAGGTACATTCCAAAAGGGGAGTTGTACTCTATAATGGGTCTAATGAGTGTCAAATAGAGGGGAACAATGACCTCTTTTTTCCTGGATGATAACCCTTTTATGATGAGGTATGCCATGTAGAAGGACTTCCTGACTACATTGGCGATGTGACTATCAAAGGAGAGACTACTGTCCACCTGAGTCCCAAGGTCTCTTATCACACATTTGGTGTTAAGTAGATTGCTGCCTATGTGGTAGTTCATAGGTACAGAGTTTTTACCAAAGGGGATGACACTGCACTTTTTGGCATTGAGCTTGAGGCCATGGCTCTGACACCAGGCATCTGTCTCAGCGAGGCCCTTCTGTAGGATGTCCACATCATTTGGGGACTTGACTATGGGTCCTAGTTTGCAGTCATCTACGAACATCATTAGCTAGAGGCCTTCTGTGTTAGCCTGTGCTTCAGAGAAGTAGATACCAAACAGGAGAGGTCCCAGGATGGAACCCTGTGGTACTCCACTTGTCACTGCTTTGAGGTCAGATTTGGAGTCTGCAACTTTTACAGTGTGGATTCTGTCAGTGAGCCAGTTGGCAACCCATCTTGTGACGTAGGGATTTATACCTAGTTTAGTGAGTTTAGCTATAATTCTAGAATGGGGGATGGTGTTGAAAGCCTTGGCAAGGTAAAGATAGGCTGTGTGAACCACCTTACCCTTGTCTACGGCTTTGGTGACTGCCTCAAAGAAGTCGATCAATGATCAAGGAACCTGAATGTGCTATTAGAAAATGTAAAGCTGAATATGAGCTTAAGGTCATGTCAGATGCCAAAGGAAATTACAAATCTTTCTTCAGTTACATCAAGAAATGTCTAAAAATGCATTGAGCTCATCCATAATAATATATCCAGTATAATAACAGACAAAATTAGTGCTATCTTCCCCCACTTGCGCAGTTTCCCAAAAAAATTATTTTCCACCAAAATCACATTGGAGCAAGTCTTAGAATCCCTAGCAAAGACTAAAAAATAATACTTCATGGGACCAAACTGCATACCAGGCTGCCTTATCATCAGTGCCAAGTATGTACTATCCAAGCCTCTGTTTAAATTGTTCAAACTTTGATTTGAACCTGATGCCTGGAGAACAACAGATGTTACTACCCTACTACCCTACACAGGAATGGTCCCTCTACAGACACAGCTAATTATACGACCATCAGCCTCAGTAGACATAGGCAAATCCATGGAATGTTTGATAGCAGAACCCACTTATGTAAACACAGGGACCTTATCCTTGTGAAGGACATGTCCTATCTCTCGAACCTTGTAAGCATCTTTGAAAAGGTGACAGAGGCTGTGGATAGTAGCCACACCATGCACACTGCTTATCTCAACCTGACCAAAGCACTTAATGTAAACTCCTCTATTGTCTGCTAGATTGCAAATTGTGTATCCAGCAGATCCCAAGCTGTGGAAGATGCTGCTGACCCTCTCTGAAAATAAACTTGCAACTAGTGGGGCAACATAGGAATCAGTTCTGGGCCCTCGCTGTTTGGAATTTATTTTGTAAACATCCAAGCCAATATCTCAGAGATGTGGTTGACCAAGTCTGTCAATGACTCCAAGATGGGCACTGTTACCTGCTCATCTGCTGATAATAAACAGTTCAAGCAAGGGATGGAAGATACACATACCTGCTGTACCAAAAATGATGTCAGGCTTAATGTATAAAAATGCAGCACAGTAACATTTGGAAAAAAGTTGTTCCCACCTCATATGCCATAAATGTTACTCCTTTTTAGACAGATATGGTCATGATAGACCTGGATACTTATGTAGACAACTTCCTCTCATTCCATCATTGTGTTTCCACCATACTCAGGAAATCCTTCTATATGGCCCCATTAATTTCCAAAGGAATATCTACAAGATCCAAGGAAATCATCATATTACTGTACTCTTCCCTTAACAAAGTCATCACTGAATACTATGCCCCTTTAGTGTGAACAAATCCAAGCATATCACTGAACTGGAAAGGCCCTCAAGATTTCTAAGAAAGAATATTGAAGGCCATAAATCCCTCAGCTATCCTAATGGAAAAGCTTGATTCTTCTTAAACTCAGTAACCTACCTGTGTCTCACTTTTTGAGCCTTGAAAAAACCCAGTTGTATTTGATCTCCTATTTCTTCACAAAACCAGTGGCTCTACAAACACCCAAACTAGGAACCTATTTCTGCACCAACAAATAAACAAGACTCGCTGGGGAGTAGGTTCGTAATTCAGTGTACTCCCAACTGATGAAGTAAGTTACCAGTACATGTCAAATAAATTACTGTGTTGGCTACATTTTGGAAGGTGAAGACTAATAAGTACTAAATGAGGGACATTATTAGGTGTGTGTACATAAAAGTGTATATGATTAGGTATTTTATAGTCTCCATGACCACTTTCCTAGTAGTGCTCTTATGTTACTATATTTCAGTATGTTCCTAAAAATGGGTGACCACCTGTGGAGAGGTCCAGCTAATACTACTGGACATACAGAAGCCTTTGTCTGGGAATCTACTTTTTGTTTTGCTCTTCAGACTGGCCCTGGGATTTTGTATAGATTGGTGAGCTGCATGGTTACTTGGCATTTCTGACCTAGTGCACTAAAGGTCTATAGCTTGGAACTTACTAAGTCCTTGAACAAGCTATGGTACAGCCCTTGATACTTATAATTAGTTGACTTTACTATTTAATACTGTACCCATGCCAAAATTCAATACTACCCTGATATTGTCCCACTCATTTCACTCAGCATACCTTACTCAGATGCTCTGTGCAGCTCCACCTTGCTTTGAAGTCACCAACCACCCCTGCTTGATTGTACTACCAAGGGTAGTAACATATGTAGATGACTGCAGATTGTTCTGGGGAGTCATTGGCACTGTATATGTACTGTGCCAACAATCTCATGTTTAGCATAAAGAAATGTACTTCATATTTTGGGAGAATATCATGAACTTACCCTATAAGTTGTTTTCTATATACTCAGAATGGATAGGGTCTTAAGGGAACTAGGAGAACTTACCCATAACAATGTTATCTGTGATTAAAATGTCTTCACTATGCTTAGAAGGAATTTAGGACAATGAAATAATTTGTACAACTAAAGAAAGTTTAAAGGTTTGTCATAAAGAAAAAAAAGCAGGGCTACAAAACCTGAAGTTAAACAGATAGGTTAAGAGATAGCTCACTGTAGACTGGTCTATGTAAGATTTAAAGGAGGTGGATGACTTGTGTGTTGGCTTCATGGCACTGTCAGACCACATTCCTTTTGAAGTACTGTATCTGGGAGACACAACCTATGGGATCAGGTAACATGCTATTAAAAGTACTTATACAATGATTAAAATAGGGATCATTTGGTCACACAACCTCATACTTATCATATGGAACAAGGTACACTTTCCAGTTAAGCATAGCACATCAGAGTCTACGTTTAAGAAAACTACATATGATTTAATGGGTGATAAGAAATATAGACAGGAAGTTGTGTGACTCATCACTGACGCTTCTAAAAGATCAGTACATCATACCCATAATATTTAAACCTATTAATATGTAAGGAATATTCCAAGACAGTGCTTCTGCTGGTCTGGATCAGTGCAAGTTACTAATTATTTGCAGGCAGTTCACAGAAAAGAGAGTGCATGGAAATGGTGGATGAAAAACCTAAAGGAAATTAGAAAACAAGTAGACTGTGATTTCCTGCTGAGAAAGTAATTAAACTATGGATGTGGTCGCTAAGAATACAGACTATACTATGAAGTTAATGAGTCTGTGAGGCTGTTGTTTTAAAAGCCCAGTCCACCTGAAAGTGATAACCTAAAACTGATTTGGGTATGGGGATGGATGTAACTGAATGAGACAGCATCTGTTTAGCACAGTTCCTATCAGATTATGAGTAGTGGGGTACCAATGGGCATTAAAGACTTCCAGGATAACACCATCACAGCTCTTCAAAGAGGGGGCTATTTCACCCTGCAAATAGGCTACTGATGTGGAGAAAGAGAGAAGGGAGCAGTGATTCCCAGTGTTAGATGCCTCCCGTAAGACATTTACAAACAAACTATTTGTAGTTCTTAGTAATTATGCTAGGGATGATGACAACAACTAACCATGACATTGAATTCTTGAAGATTGTCAGTTCCAAAAATGTTAGACTTTTTCCTTATATACTACCAGGATTGATGGTACATACAGTATTAAGACAGGAAGTGGGTAATAATGATGCTACAGAGTAGTCATACAACAGGGTCCCTTATCCAGTGACAGTACACTGGGGACATTAATGCGTAATCAAAGACTGGATAACAATGATGTGCAAGGGGAAGTGAAATGTGTGGGAGGATTATTAGCAGTGGTCAACCATGTCAGAGGTAGTGATGTAGAGCAATTAAAGGATGTACTTGCAAGTTTACAGCATCTTTGGTCTTCAGTCTTCAGTTCAGCCCACATTGATGATGCATTGGACCACAAGTTGACTCCACTGTGTCCTGTCAGCTGCCTCTTCTTTAGCTTCCTTCCAAGTGATATTCAGGTGATAAAGGTGTGTTGTTACAACTCCTTTCCAGTTTTGTCGAGGTCTGCCTGGTCTTCTGTTGTATCCAGCTAGTTCCCAGTTGAGGGATTGTATAGGAATCCTGCTAGTGTTTATGTGGTTAACATGACCAGACCAACATAGCCTTCTTTCCATAATGGTATTTTCAAGTTTCCATTGTTGGGTTCTTTCTCTACACTCATTTTTACTTTGTCCTTCCACAATATTCCCAAAATGGATCTTAACCATTTATGATGAGCAGCCTCAAGTTTTCTCATTAGTGATGCTGTGATTGGCCACAGCTCAGTGCCATGTAACAGTGTAGACAGCACCAGTGCTTGATATAGATTCAGCTTTGTGGACAGTGCAATGTTTTTTGATCTCCAGATTTTGGATAGTCTACTGAATGTTGTACTTTTCTAAGACTTACCAGAACTTCCTTCTCACAGTTGCCTGTATGAGAGATGAAACTGCCCAGGTAGCAGAAGTTCTCTGTCATATCTAATATTGATCCTGCAGCCATTATGTTTTTGTTGTCATTCCATGCTTCGCTGACCAACACTTTGCATTTGTCAGGATTCATTTTGAGGCCTACTTTCCCACCCTGTTTCTCCACCGTTGTGGTCATTGTCTGCATTCCAATCCATGTTGTATCAGTAAGAGATGTGTTTAGATCAGGTCGACCCTGCACTGATCAGATATGTGCACTAAGACAAATTATGAAAAAAGTAGCAGCATGGAAGAAACCAGTTATTGTCAACTTTGTGGACTTCAAAAAAGCCTTTGCCTATATACAGAGATCATCACTGTGGCACATCTTGGCAAGGCTACAGCATACCTATGAAAATTATAAGGAGACTCTAATAAGTATTCTGCATTTCTATTGAATGATAACATAGAAGAATCATTACAGGCGCTAAATGTTATTACTGTCCTTGATCAACAAAGGCACATTTTATTTTTGGAAGCCAAGTTAAGGATCAAAGAAAGAAGAAAACAGCTGCAGGAGACTGAGTGCTGCTCATCAGCTGACACTCATTCTGCCAATCTCTTCAAATCAAAACTCACTCAACTGAAAATGGCAAAAAATTGAACCTTGACCGATCACATAAGAAAAACAGATGCTCTCCTTTTGTGATCAGTTAAGGGAGAAAAACCTCTAACAATGCCACTATACTAAATTTGTCTGAATAATGGTACTATTATGGAAAATGTTTTTCATAAGGTAATGAATAGAGTTGGGGCTAGGGGCAGAAGCAGTGTTAGGGTTAGCAAACATGAGTAAGGTGAAGAAGAAGAATGCTGACAGCAAAATAATCTGCTTGCTGCAATCAGCACAAGCAGAGAGCAGCTAAAATGTAATCAGATGCGACTGGAGTGTAGCATGGTGATAAGCCTATACAAAGTAAAGGTCAAAAAGTATCAAAAAAGTCTGAAGGTCAATAAAGTCCAATATAGTAAGTGTCATACGACAACGATGAAAAATGTGCTGATGGAACAGTACACACCTAAATAATACAGGTGTGTTCCAGCAGTGGACACCTCTGTCAAGCGTTACACCTAAACAGTAATTTAATAGCTGCAGTAAGACGGACAAATCATTCTCAGACAATCACCAGCATATCTTCTTCTGCAATGTCAACCACATCCCTTCTAAACAAACTTTACATATACATTGTTATTGGTTAGTACACTTGTGTTGGGATGTAGCCAGAACTCTTTTTGAATGGCATTGAAGTTGCATCTATACTATGTGTATATGTGACCACTGTCAGCGAAAGTCAACACAATGAAAAAATAAACTAAAACTCCATTCGCTGTGCTGGGTGTCAGAACTCACAGAATGCACCAAAGTTACTTGTTAAAACACTTCTTTATTGACAAAACGGACCCCTTCAATCCTTGTTAAGCGCTTTCATCTACTTCAAATAGACTTCATCAGAACACATACATTAATTTCATGCTGGGTTTTAAATATACGTCTAACCAATCATACCATTTACTAAATCAATCAATTAAACATTTAAAGTGCTCAGTGCTTAGATAAAATCACTCCTACATACTACATGTTCAATACCTCATTTTATCACTAATAATATTTAAAAATTATATTATACATATGATATACCGCGGTGGTGGTGCTGCGGTAGCATTGTCGCCTCACAGCAAGACATTGTCCCGTTCGATTCTCAGCTAGAGCGTCTTCTGTGTGGAGACATGCGTGAATGGGCGTACCTTTGTTGAAAGTTGTGCGTCAAGGCCGGCAACTTGGCACGTAAAAATCAACTGCCAATCATTAGCGGACTGTAGTTCCGCTGTGGCGACCCCTAACCGGGAAAAGCCGAAAGACACAACAACATTATACATATGATATACTATAATATAATATAAAATGGTTTAAAAGTGATATGAAATAGTTTGTAATAATTGTCTATAAACTCTATCATGTATTTTTGTGAAAAGTTAAAACCCAGCATGAAATTAATGTATGTGTTCTGATGAAGTCTATTTGAAGTAGATGAAAGCGCTTAACAAGGACTGAAGGGGTTCGTTTTGTCAAATAAAGAAGTGTTTTAACAAGTAACTTTGGTGCATTCTGTGAGTTCTGACACCCAGCACAGCAAATGGAGTTTTAGTTTATTATTTTACTATGTGTATATAAAAGACTGATTCACAGACAATGGTACTCCCTCAGCAGTCATTTATTTGTAATTCTTACATATTTTATTAGAGTATTTGTGTCAATAGAGGCAATGTAAGTTCACTTGTATAGGATTCTGCTGTGTTTACTATTGCACACTATATATATAGCAGTGTCCAGCACAAGTGACCTGACAGTGATGACCATTTGGATAAATATAGCATCGTTTATATGCAAAAAATATCAATGACCTGATGTATTATTCCTGTGTGGTACTTTTAATAAGGAGCAGTGATCTAAATATTCTCAGATATATGGGAAACAGGTATAGGATTAGGATTTCTGTGCCATTCAATGTGTTTATTTATTTATTCCTTCATTTATGGTCTGCCATCTTTTATATGTGCATTTAATGTCTGCTTAAAGTCTAGGGGATCCGCTGCATGATATTCAGTTCAGTGTCCTGTTAAAGACATAAGTGCCATATTATATTCAGAATACTGAGTCTTAAATTTTGCAGTTAATAATTGCATGTGTGGCAGAGTATCAAAACACCTCAAAAATACCACATTTTTTTGGTATTTCAAATGTATGTGTGCATGTGCTGTAGGATTAGGGTTAGTTTGGGTGTGTATCTATGAGTTGTTTAGTGTTAGGGACATGGTTATGGTTACCATTATGGTTAATATTGAAATTAGGTCAGGATTAGGGTTAGGTTTGTGGTTAGGCATAACAATACATGAGTAAGTTAGTCTAGGGTGCCAGGCAGACAATCATTTCTTTAGTATTTCATTAGGTCTCTGGCCTTCACCTATGCTGTACTATCCATGGTGAATGACCTGCCCATATAGAACATCCCCAAAATAAATACTTTGCTAAAATATTGCAGGGCAGACAGACTACCATGCTCTGCATGTTTGTGTTTTTAGGCTGGCAGTCCACATGTGAGTAAGCACTTGGTGCTCAGATTAAATGTACAGCATTTTGAGCATTCTCGGTATGTCACACTTCTAAATCAGCAGCTCACTAGTTGCAGAATATCTTTGCAGTAATTCTCTTTGTAGATTTCATTAATGTCCCTGCCATATACTAAAATGGGTTCACTGAATACTATATTTTTAAATCCTAAAGTTCATTGTACACTTTGCATGTCATTTGTTTTTATTTATTCAATTATTTTTTTTTCTATCTCCGATTCTCCCCTTATCCTCTTCAGGGACACTGGGGAATAGGGGAGCTGGAGATTATTCCTCCAAGCAACAGGTGTAAATCTGAGAATTGGTCCTGGATGGGATATGTCCATGCTTACACACACACAGACACAGACACACACACACAGACACACACACACACACATACACACACACACACACACACACACACACACACACACACACACACACACACACACACACACACACACCGTGAAAACCCATGTAGACACAAGGAGGGACACGCTATACAAAAGGCACCCCAGCTGGGAAGTAGCTCTGCAACATAGAGATTTTTCACTGGATACCCCAGATAGGTTTGGTTAGTGACTTAAGCACTTGAAGAGGTGGGGGGAATGAGGGAAGAAGGATTCAAGACAGCTGACCTCAGATTGCCCATCCTTGAGGAAGGGTAATGATAGAGTCCTACCACAAGCGTTCCCTTTTCCTGAAAAAATTAAACTGCAGCTCTTTTGACTAGGGACTCTGTGGAGTGCCATCCCACCAAAAAATGTGCATGCACTCAAGCTGAAATCCTGAGTGTGGCAGCAAGCACTCACACTGGGTACAGAGTAGTGGGCACTGAACCATGCTTTCCAGTGAACAGGAGGAGGAGGTGTTATGGCTATGCAAAAGATCTTCTAACTCCCAGCAGATGACAATTACAGTCCTTGGTTCTTGCATCTTTGTTCTAGTATTCTGTGATGTTGGGAGTCAGAAGGATTAACTAATGTAGGGAGTGATAGAGGCTTGTTTGCTATGGAGGGGAAGGGGATAAAAATATTTTATAAAAATGCACCCCAGCTGGATACCAAACAAGAGGAATCAAGCACTGTAGGGTAGCCTCACTAACTACTTAACCTTTCATTCCCATACACCATGGATTCAATCCAGTATGATGGCTTATTGATAAGATACCTGGCTCACATTTCCAAGGTCTAAGGTTCAACCGTGACATCCATTCACTGTCTTTGTGGAGTTCTGTATCTTCTCACCATGCCTGCATAGGTTTTTTGTGGGTAGTCTGATTTCCTTCCATTTCCCAAATCATGCTGCTTGATTGGTTGCATTAAAATGATCATATTTTATTTAGACTTGCCTTGTTGTAGTTGAAATGGGTCTGAGGACTACTTGGCGTACTGAATAACAAATAAATAAAATCAAGTAATAAAATACAAAACATAGCCTCTTGCCCACTCTTTACAAGTAGCTGAATCATATAATGTTGACTTTCAATAAAACAACTGCTGACTTGAAGTGCACATGGGCTGCGTCACTAGTATACTACAGATAACAGTGTGAGTAGTTATAATAAACTGTAGTGTTCTGTACCTGAAAGGTTTTGTTTGCAATGACTTCAGCAGAGATGTCATAGGGTGAATCAGAACTTTCTTTTCAGATGACTGCACTGCTTCCATAGATTTACTGGGCTATTCAGTTAGTACATTGAGTTACTTAAAAAATAGAGAGACATTTTTGGGGGAGTTTGTGTATGAAATAGCTCATCTTCACAATGAAAGCTAAGTCTAGTCTGTTGTGACCCCTGATGATTAAGAAGCCATTTCGACTTGCTCAGCATTTACACAGACTTACATGGTAGTCTGTCTGCCCTGCAATATTTTGGCAAAGTATTTCTGTCAGTGTTGAAATCTGGATATGAGATTTGTAAAAATCTTTTAAAATAAGTTTTAATGATAAACATAATAATAACATATTAGGCAATTAATGCAATACAGTTATTAGATTTAGACTAATAAAATGATGCATGAGGAAAGGTTTTAAAACAGAACTTCCAGACTTCTTTAGGGTAATAAAAACATGCAGCACATAGTGTGAGGTAATTTTTCAGAAATCAGCAAAGCTGGAAACTAAGGTGGAGTAAAAAAGTCAGCAAAATGTCTTTGTCTAGTATAGTATATATTATCTTTAATTTTGAGATTTAGGAGAATAAAGCAAATGTTTATCTTCCATAACAAACATGGTCAAGGACAGAGGCCTGCTTTCTGCTAGCAGGTTACCAAATACAGAATCTCCAGAAAGAATAGATTGACTAGAAGGAGATTCAGAACAGAGTGAAAGCATACCTCTCAACTGTCCTGATTTTTGCACAAATTCCAGACTTTTCCTCAAATTATTGATCTTTTCCTCATAAAATTTGTGGGTTTTTTTGCAAATCATTGAAAATAGAAGTCATTAAATAATGACAAACATTTGAATTTCAGACAAAAAAAATGCATGCTAAAACAAAATACTGTTGTTCTAGCAGCTTTCTAAGTTTGTAAGAGCAATTTTTAAAGTCTATCCCTATTTTTTGGCCTTTGCCCCCCCATTATTTTAGGCTCTGTCCAGATTTCTTGCTGTAAGAAGCTGAGAGGTATGATTGAGGGCATTCTCTCTGTGTATTTTCCCTCTACTCTGTCATCTCCTCATGACTAGGCTATTATACGTCAGACAAACTGCCAGAAAACATGTGTTGACAGAGTAGAATAGCCAAGATTCACAGAAGCAGGAATGTTTTTTTCTTATACCTATGGTGCAGACATTTTGTATAAAGTTTATAAGGCAGAATTTCACAGGAGTTGGAATGTTCTCTTCTTAGACCTATGTGTGCAAATTGTTTGTATAAAATTTACATGTTAGAGCTTCATAAAAAAAAAACAAACAATATTTTTGAATATCAGCATTTCTGGCTCTAGTAGGAATGTGTCTAGGAATCCTTTTTCTTAAAGGGATAAATACAAGCGACTTAGTCCTGTTTTGTATAGTTTAATCAAATGCATTAATCAAATTTTGTGTGAATGTTGTACTGAATAAGAAATCCATCTTTGCAAGTATTATATTGAATTAAATTTCAAATCAGTGATCAAATGTGATTCTCTGGCACTTGTACATGTCAGTGACCATAGAAGTTAGATTTTGACATCAACTAGTTAATTAGTGTATATTAGAAATAAAAAAGTGCTAATCCTCCTGCAAGACATTAATGTGTAAAGAGCAAATGAGCACTGTAAAGCTGCAATGATTGTTATTACTACTGAAATTAATTAATTTCAGTTTCAATCAGTTAATACACTACAAATTTCACACAGCATCTGTGAACATATTAATTGTCAGATAATGACAGCATTACCAGTTTTTTGTCAAAAGAGCTGTGGATGATAGTCAAATATGTCAAATATGTCAAATATGTCAAATTCTCAAAGGAAGCGCCCAGATCTGTTCAGAAATGATGGTCAAGGACACCACATACACAAATGCTGTAGATATAGACCACCTACTGACTGACAGATTCAGAGAAAAGTTCGCCCCTCTGCCCCCCCCCCTCAGTAAATCAGGACATCCCCAGTACCTGCCCCCCTTATCTCTTGGGAACAGGTCATCACTGCCCTATGAAAAGCAAAAAAATACAACCTCCACGAGACCCAATAAGATCGCAGGCCACATCCTACATGAACTCAGGCATGAATTGGCAGCACCATGAGGCAACCTATTCAACCAAAGCCTGAGTACCAGCTTTGTCCCAGTTGAGGCAATACAGCAATTGCCTCATGTACTCAGACAACCCTCTCCTCCTACCACCCAACACTACAACCTGTGAGAGATGCACTTACATAGCCAAACTGGAAGCAAAGCTCTCTCCACCCAAGATTGTGCTAGACAGTCAAGAGGAGAAGGTTAACACCCACACTACACCTCAAGCAACACATAGCCCTTCTAAACTCACACCACCAACACCCACACATAGCAAAATTAAATCCACATATGCGGAGGTCCTTAACTGTAACCTGCCCAAGCAACAAGGACCTCTGAAGCTGAAATGCAAACAAACACCAATCACAACCAAAGTGTCACATAGCTCACAACACCAGTGTGCCAACCAGCAACAGCCCCTAAGGCAAGACAATATACCTAACACTTTAGTCATAGGTGTCTCTATAGTCAGGCACACTTATGTCCCACTCACCAGGCTGAACAAGGAGAAAATTACAGTGAGCTGCCTGTTGAGTGCCAGGATCCGTCACATAACTCATGCACTCAAGTCACTCCACGACAAGTACAAATATGACTCTGTCATTGTCCATGCTGGAGTGAATGATTTGAGACATACCACCCTGGACTGCATGAAAAGAGACATGGAAGAGTTCTCGGATCATGTGGACCAGGCAGGTATGACCCTATCCCTGAGTAGCATCCTGTTTTCTACCAGAATGATACCACAATATAAGGACAAAATGATTGACTTCAACAATTGACTAAGCTTCTGGTATCATTCAAAGGGGATCCAGTATCTGTCTGCCTGGGACGACATGATCGACAGCCTACAATGCTTTGCCAGAGATGGTCTGCACCTGTCGCCCCTGGGATTCAGCTTACTGGCTAAGGCTCTTGCCACCCCTATAGTGCCTTTTTTAGGCAAAGTTCAAAGGACAAAACCACCACCTTAACAGGTACAAGCATGCAAATTCTGAAGGTAATGCTACTCAATGCTAGAAGTCTAAACCTCAAAATGCACTCTGTCGAGGCACTCCTAAAAATGGAGAACATCAATATCTGTGCAATAACTGAGACCTTGTTCAAGGCTCCAAAGAGCACCCCTGCAATACCAGGCTACAACTCGTACCACACTTTTCGGCCACCAAATCAGGATCAAAACACTAAAGGTGGAGGTGTGTCCATATTCACCAAGGATATTCACACCACCAGGTTAGTTGCCCAACACAACATGTCTGAAATTCTCCAGGTGCAACTAACACTAGGTAGGACTGCAATCCAAATTGTAGCTTGCTACAGATCCCCCACCATTCCCCAAGATTCTCACTACACATTTCTAAACACACTGGAAAATATTAATATACAACCAAACACCCTAATACTGGGTGATTTCAACTACTCTGCCATTAACTGGGAAAACTACTCGTGTGCCAACACTTTTGTGCAATGGTTCCTGGAATTCATAAATTTCAATGCCCTGTATCAACTAATCCATAGTCCCACCAGGAGCTCCAATATCCCACCCCCCACCCCCCAGTAAGGAAACCTCCATAAAAAACTTCTCCAAAGCCATCTTCATGCTACTCAAGTAAGAAGTTACAAACTTCATGACACCCATGCAGACAGGAACTGAAAGTTTGACTGCTAAGTCCTACACTAAGGCACTGTACGAGCACATCCACTCATGCATGAATCGTGCCATCCCAAATAGAACCAAGATGCTCTTCTCCAAAAAATGGAAGTCAATCTGGTGGTCCCCTACCATAAACAAACTTTACAACAAAAGGAAGACACTGTTGCAGAAAAGAGGAAAATCCCAGGATGCAAAAACCTCCCTTACAGCCTCAGTAAGAAGCTGAGAGCCCTCATAAAATCCTCCAAAGCTAGTTACAAAAATAAAATTGCGAAAGATTCCAAAGACAACCACAACGCATTCTATAACTATGTCAAGAATCTAAATGGCAATGCTCAGATCTGCTCTGAGCTACAACAGAATGACATTAAATATACTGATCCCAAGGATATTGCCAATATCCTGGCAGATAGATTCAGTGCCAACTTCACCCCTCTCACCCCCTAAATGGCCCATCTCAATACTGGAAGGTTGCCAAATTCTGGTAATAATGGCCACACAGGTAAAAACGCATTCTCCAAAGCTAAGAATACAGCATCCATGGGACCAGATGACATCCCGGGCTGTGTACTACATGAACTACAAAATGAACTGGCACCTCAAGTGTCATGTTTAATCATACCCTCACCTCAGGCTTCATGCCCACTGAGTGGTGCACAGCTACAGTTATCCCACTCCACAAGGGGGGATCCATCTTGAATCCTGGGAACTACTGCCCCATCAGTCTGACGAGCCTGATCTGCAAGGCCATGGAATGTATTATCATGGAACTTATAAACAAAGACATTGGCAACCTTCAAACACTGGACCACGCCCAGTTTGGGTTCGTGAAGGCTGATCTTGTCTTCTAAACCTGATTGACTTTTTTGAATCAATCTCCAGAGCTGTGGATGAAGGTAAGGCAATCCACACAGCCTATCTGGACCTTGCCAAGGCCTTTGACACCATCCCCCACTCTGGAATCATAGATAAACTTACTAAGATGGGCATTAATCCCTACGTCATTTGATGGGTTGCCAACTGGCTTACTGACAGAACCCACACTGTAAAAGTAGCTGACTCCAAATCCAGCTCCAGCCAAGTGACAAGTGGAGTACCTCAGGGTTCAGTCCTGGGACCTCTCTTGTTTGGCATCTACTTCTCTGAAGTACAGGCCAGCACTAAGGGACTCTGGCTAACAAAGTTCACAGATTACTGCAAACTAGGAGCCATTATTGAATCCTCAAATGATGTGGATACTCTACAAAAGGGCCTTACAGAAAGAGATGCTTGGTGCCAGAGCCATGGGCTCAAGCTCAATGCCAAGAAATGTATAGTTATCCCCTATGGGAAAAAAACATGTACCCATGAATTACCACATAGGTGGCAGTACACTAAACACCGAAAGTGTGATAAGGGACTTAGGGACACAGGTGGACAGTGGTCTCACCTTCAATAACCACATTGCCACAACAGTCAGGAAATCCTTCTATGTGGCACACCTCATCACTAAGGGCTTTTCATCCAGAAAAACGGAGGTCATTGTCCCACTGTACTCATCCCTCATTAGACTCATTATAGAATACAATGCCCCATTTGGTATGTACCTCTCAAGACATCTGCAACAACTGGAAAGGCCGCAGAAATACCTCACTAAAAGAATCACAGGCCTAAAGCAGATGCCCTATGCTGACCGCCTTAAAAAACTCCAGCTATACTCTGTCGCATATTGTCTACTCTGAGGTGATCTCTGCTTAACATACAAGGCCATGTCAAACCCAGAGCTGTTGGACATGCTACACTTAAATAAATCCCAATCCCTCAGAACCACATGCTCCAGGGATCTAAACCTTGTCATCACAATAAACAAAACATGCTGGAGGGATAGGTTCCTGACCCAGAGACTCCCCAGACTCTGGAAAAGATTGCACATACATGTCAAGCAGAGCACCTCTTTGGCCCTCTTCAAAAGGAACCTTGAGGACTGGATGGGAGAATGGAAATTCACCCCAGATCACATCAGTCGCCTTGCTAGACAGCGATCCAGGGAAGTAAATAGTGTGGGAAGAAATAGCCAGGGAATTGTTATGCCTAGGCTTGTGTAGGCCCTAAGATCAATAGCCTAGTACCAACCTATGAGTGGAGAACAGCCACTGTCATCCCTTTACACAATGGTGGAGTGTCCACTGATCCAGGGAATTATAGACTCATTAGCCTAACTAGCCTGATCTGCAAGACCATGGAATGGATTATCATGGACCTCATTAACAGGGACATTAGAAACATCCAAACACTCAACCCCACTCAGTATGGCTTTGTCAAGGGGAAGTCATGAATGTTAAATCTGGATGACTTCTTTAAGACAGTCACCAAAACCATGGATGAGGGGAAGATGGTGCACAGCGCCTGCCTTGACCTGGCCAAATTCTTCAACACTATTCTCCGCTCGGGCATAATAGACAAACTCCCTCAACTAGGCATCAGTCCTTATGTTACCAAATGGGTAGCAAACTGGCTCACTGATAGAACCCACCTAATCAAAACAGGGAAAGCTACCCCAAGCAGTAGACCCATAATGAGCGGCGTACCCCAGGGATCGATTGTACGGCCTGTGTTATTCTGGATCTACTTCTCTGAGGTGCAGGCCAAAACCAGTGGGCTATGGCTGGCAAAGTTTGCAGATGACTGCAAGCTAGGCATAGTCATCAATTCTTCAAGCGATGTGGATGTCCTCCAAGAGGGTCTCATCCAAAAAAATGACTGGTGCCAGAAAAATGACCTCAAGCTGAATGCCAAAAATGCATCATCTCCTTTGGGGAGATTGACATCTTCACATATTATTACATTAATAACAATGTCCTAAGTGCACAATCAGTAGTGAGGGGATTTGGGCACCCAGGTTGATAGCAACCTGACTTTTGACCACCATGTTTTTCTTTAGTACGGAAATCTTTCTACATGGCCCACCTCATAAGTAAGGGTATCTCATCCAGGGACAAAGAGGTCATAACATACCTGTATTCTTCCCTTATAAGGCTACTTATTGAGTACAATGCCCCCTTCGGCATGTACCTTACAAAGCACATGCAACAGCTGGAGAGACCACAGAGGTTCCTCACCAGGAGAATACAGGGCCTCAAACATCTACCCTATACAGATAGGCTAAAAGCCCTGTCCCTCTAGTCAGTTTCATACAGACTCCTCAGAGGTGACCTCTGTCTAGCATACAAAGCAATCTCAGACCCTGCCTTGATGGGACTGCTGCATATCCACAAGTCAAGCTCCACTCAAGTAACTCGCATGCACAACCTCAACCTGGTCTGTGACATCAATAGGACTTGTTGGCGGGACAGATTTGTGTCCCAGAGACTCCCACATCTGTGAAACAGACTCCCTGTCCATGTCAAGCAGAATACCTCATTATCCCTTTTCAAATGCAACCTGGATAACTGAATGGGAAACAGAAAATACACCCCTGGGAGTTCATCTGTGTCCCTGCTGGACAGGGGCTTTGGGTGCTGACTTGTCTAAACATGGGCTAAACTCTTGGCTAGGCTTATAATTGCCTCAGGGCCAATAGCCTAGTAACCTCCTATGATCCTATGAAATCAGTTACATTTAAGTAAAATAACCTGATACTTGTTGCAGATTGCAGCATAATGGCAAAATCTACTTTTAAAATGCTGACCTTAAATAGCAAACCATACAAGTCAGCATGTCAATTACTATCATGTGCAGGGCATAAAATCAAGGCTTTGGGTCAATTCTATCTGGACATTAATATGTGTGTAATAAATACAAGCTGTTTTCCCAGATACTTTCCTTATAAGATCAATTAGTGCAACCAAATATTCTGGGCAGAGATTTGTTCCTAGCACTTGAGATGGTGCGACTTAATGTGTGAAAATGGGGAATTGCATATACTAAGTCTGTGATCACCGTGTCTCACAATATTCTCTTTTTGCTTGGGTATGGTGAATGTGGAGTTACGGTATATAAGCAATGGGTGTCTGTGTAGGTGCAGTCTCCACTGGAGGTGCACGATGGTTTCCTCTTACAAATATAATTTTAAAGGAGAACAGAAGCTGTCAGCTTCTCTAGTCTCTTTTAGTTTAACTGTTTTTTTACACAATTCTGGGATTCACAATTATGGGTTTCAGAATTACAATAAGAAACTGAAGAAAATTCATACAGTTTAGATGCACACTAACTTTTTTTTGGGGGGAAATGTGTAACAAAACTATGTTAGTTAACAATCAGAGTAGTAAGGTAGCGCATGTGTGTGTGTGTGTGTGTGTGTGTGTGTGTGTGTGTGTATTAATGCTGAAAATATACATTGACAGAATGTGTACCTGTCATCTGTGAATGTGCAAAATGATTCACTGAACAGTCCCACAGACATTCAGAATGATTTTAAGTAGTTCTAAGACAAATACAGCACAGAGACAGTCCACTGTTGAATCTAAAGTGCAGAAAGCAGCTTTGTATACTCAAAAGAATGATTTTGTTCCACAAAAAAGTTTCTATGGTAAGCAAAGGTAATACAAGTGTCTTTCTTTATCTGTCAGTTCAGAACCATATTTTACTGAGTGCAGACTGTGCCATACAGAATGCAGAGGAACAGTTAAAGATATATAAAGATCTATGTGAAGGCTTAGGATTTCTGAAGGCCGAATATCACATAAAGATTTCACATGAGGCAGTTTGTGCGACTGATTCTTCAACAAAGGTACTAGTTCCACCAAATGCTAGGTTAGAATAAGACATGTATAGAAGCAATGGATGTTGATGCCAAACTGAGAGAACTATCAGTGACTAGTAAGATAACAGTCATAAATCAGGTCATAGTAATTAGGATAGGTATTAAGCCTCAAGACCTTAATAAGTGGATCAAAAGAGAACATTAGAAACTTTGAACTACTGATGAGTTTGTAGAGACTATGCTAAATGGTAGATTTTTTCTTTCCTTAATGCAGACCAGGGATTTTGACAAATTAAGCTGTATGAATCCATTTACAAACTTCCCAACTATGAGCTTTTAATTTACCTTTGGTTCACTACACATTGTTAAGGTGGCCTAACATGGTCTCTTCATCTCTTAAAGTGCTCCAGAGTTCAGTAACAGCTATATATGAAGGACTAGATGGAGTAGTCAACATAACTGGTAACATTCTTGTCTGGGATGTTACAGATCAGGAACATGATATGCATCTAGTAAAACTGTACAGAAAATGATATATCAAGGTTTGAAACTTAATGGATCCAAATGTGAAAATGTGTAACTTTCCTGAAATGTAATTATTTAGAGAAGAGGCATTTATGTTACCAAGCTGCTTCCTGTAGCTCAGGGTTTGATTCCATAGTCTTTATTTGCTTAATGTGACTGTCCAGGTTGTTTAACCAGACAGAGATTCTGGGTTGAGTCGGAAAAAGGTCCATGTGGATCAGTGCTCTTCCATGGTTGAATGAATAAATACATACGTACATGGATCATGTTTTAGCATGTAAATGGTCTATAAGAAAATGCTGATAAGGTCAAAGTTATTATAAACATGCACAAATCTATATATAAATCTTCCCTTGTGTTTTTTATGCATGGTGCAATATCTTTCCAAGTTTATCTCTCTTTTGTCAGATAAAACAATACCACTAACCACTTGTCAGATGTCACAGTAATACCAGTAGAGCATTATATGAGATGCTGTTGCTCAACAGAACAAGAGAAAATCTCTAAGTTGTTTAAATTTTATGATGTGATGCTACCTTCAACTTATCAAGTAGATGCTTGTCAGATCTAAGCACACTGTTGTCACAAGTGCATATGTACTTCTACATCCAGAGCACTACGGAGTTCACAAATGAGGTATACACAGAGAGAAAAAGTAATGTTTACCAGATTCATTGCTTATCAGAAGTTCCATGATTACAATTATGACAAAAGCACTACAATGAAGTAAGGCCATAAACCACTTCAAAGCATCTTTAGAAAATCCCAATGTAAGGCTGTAGCACATCCACAGTGAATATTACTATTCTTACAGAAACATGACATGCAGGTGGAGTGTAAACCTGCTAACTTGTGTGCACAGCTGATATGCTAAGCAGAGCGACATCTGAATGAATACAAAGAAGATATACTGTATTTGCTGCTAGATAATGCCAGAACTAACAAGAGCAGCATAGAAACTGTACTTGCTAATAGTTTGCCCTGGTTAATACGCAACAGTTTCAGTTGCTATGTGGAGTTACTGTGACAGGATGATATAATGGTATAAAATCATTGCCACATCTTGTCAAATAATATTTTCCATGCTAAGACGAATTGTCTTGTTGTTAAAGGCTTGATTTTTAAAAGGATAATCATTCCTACTCATCAGCATGAAGGCATACTAAGATACATGCATGACCTACTAGCATACAATATATAAGCACAAAGAAAGAGCATGTGATGTCATGTACTAATTTAGTATGACTAGATAAGGAGTACAATTAGTACAAAAATCTGAAGTCTGCTGCATGTTAAATAATCAGAAGGAGAAAGATGAATCAAATGCCTTGACTGAAAGTAAGAAATGACATAGAATTCTCTTAGGTACTATACTTTAGTGATGCTATGAGCCATTCAGTGGTTATACTTTTGAAATCCATCTTTGTATGGCATGCTACACCAGAAGAAGTTTTATCTAATAATGTTTCCCAGTTTGTGAGTCAAGGAACTCTGTCAGTCAGTCTTGTTATATCAAGTTCTGTGTATCCTCAGTCCAATAGCCAAGTTGAAAGAATGGTCAAATCTGTGAAAAATATCTTAAAGAAATGTAGCTGTATTCTTTTACGTATCTATTCTCAGAAAATTCTGCATTAGAGTCTGTAGAATTGTCAACAATGCAACTACTAGTGGGCCACACTGTCAAGCCAACTGTCGCTTGTCCTGTTGTACATAGGAGATGAAGCAGGCGGGGTAGTTCTAAGATGCTTTATAACGCAGAAACACATCAGGATGGATAGCAGCTTCATTAAATATAAAATAACTGATTAAAAGACAGAGCTTATACACATGCATGCTTACATCTCGACAGCTTAACTCAAAATGGCACTCTGACTTGTACATGCTCAGTACTCATACACTTGTGCAAGCCTCTAGGAGGGTTCTTAAAGAGATATACACACTGATCTACAGCCTCCCTCTTAAAAAGAAGATTGCCCTTAATCAAAATAAAATTGCAGTTAGACATGCATTAATATAGACATTGAAAAACAAATACAATCTTCATGTCCAAGTTGCCATATATCTGGAATATAGTCTGGAGATGCGACCGTATGTTGTAACATAACAATCAGGACTGGATTTAACAACAGGGACAGGTTCCGGTAAAGAGCTCGTCTCAGGAACTTCAAGATTCATCACAGGAACAGAAATGTTCTGTGGAACTTCTTCTGGAACTGGAACACCAGACAACCCCCTCTAAGATAAAGAGTCTTTCTCACAGGCTTTGTGCTATGGTATAGGCTCACTCACTGGTATCAAATGCTTCCGATTCCACCTGAATTCTGATCCTTGTGATTCCACAATGTATAATCTTGGCTCTGGGCAATGTTCATCATGACTTCAGTCTGACCACAACCTCTGGTAATCTGCATCCTTACCACTTCTCCTTCTTGTACTGGATTGAGTAGTTTGCTGGTCTTAACATAGTAGGACGTCTGGATTAAGTGCTTCCTGAACAAGTTGGCTTTGACTTATTTGATGTTCTTGGCACATGGAACCGTTTACTACTAATTGGTAATATGGTTCTGGTTTGTCTCAACTGAAGTCTCTGAGCAGTTGAACCAAGATGTTTATCACAAGGAATGTTTCTAAGTCAAGAGATTCAAGAAAATACCACTATTGTCTCGCTTGGACTTTTTTAATAACTGTTTTGCACTTTGAACTGTGTGTTCTGTCAAACCATTGGACTGAGGATACTCTTGGCTACCCGTGACATGAGTAAAGTCCCACTCTTCTGCAAATCTTTTGAATTGTTGGTTTGTAAACTGCGCGCCATTGTCAGAAATAACTTTGTGTGGCCTACCATGTACTGCAAAATGATGCCTCATCTTAGTAATGACTGTAGTAGATGCTAGATTAGGAAGTAGGTCAATCTCAAACAAATTTGAATAAGAGTCTACTAACACCAAGTAATGTTGACCATTCCACTCAAGAATATCAGTAACAATGATGGACCAAGGTTATTCAGGAGTCTGGTTCAGCTGATGTGGTTCTTTGCATTGTAATCTGGCTGGAGCTGTAGTCATAGGCTTTCTTAAAATAGTAAGTAGTGGTTGGTGGTTTGTTTTGATCTGGATAGGTTTAGCATGAATATAATCATGAAACTTTGAACATGCAAAGACAATCGCCAAGAGCTCTTTCTCTATCTGAGCATACTGCATTTCAATTTGGGTTAGAGTTTTGGATGCATAGGCTACAGGGTTGACCCTCTTGTAGAATGACTGCACCATGACCAAATTTGGAAGCATCACATGAAGAGTAACTGGCTTATTGACATCATGGTATCTGAGAATAGGTGGACTTGCAATTCTCCGTTTTAGGAAATTAAGTGTTCTCTGGAGCTGTTCTAACCAAGACCAGGGTACATCCTCACATGTCAGTTCTCTGAGTGGTGCTGATATTTGACTTAAGTCTGGAATGAACTTGCCTAGGTAGTTAACCTTGCCAAGAAAACATTGCAAGGCTTGAACATTGTCTGGAGCTGGCATCTCAAGAATGGCTGTTAGCTTAGAAGGGTCTGGTCGCAGGCCTGAACTGGTAAATAAATGACTAACTTACAGTAAGTGACTTCTCATAGCCTGAATTTGCATATCTGTGGATTCAGCTTAAGATTCACTTCACAAGCTCTTTCCAGAGCAATTTTAAGGTTTCTGTCATGCTCTGCTTCACAATTGCCTCCTATTAGTATGTTGTCTACTATAATAGCACAGGAATACCCAGAAAAAATTTGCTCCACTGCACATTGAAAGACTTCACTTGCAGAATTCATCCCAAATGGCATTCTCAAAAATCTGTACCTGCCAAACAGAGTACTGAAAGTAGTGAGTAGTAAGGATTTCTTGTCAACCAAAATTTGCCAAAATGAACTATTTGCATCTAAGACAGAAAAAAACAGTGGCATTTGGCATTAGAGCTGCAACTTCCTCTACTATGTGCATTGGATGATGAGGTCTTTTTAGAGCTTTGTTCAAATCTCATGGATCAGTACATATTCTGATGTTATCTGAGCTTTTCTTATGAGCTACCACCATGGAAGATACCCATTCAGTTGGTTCACTAACTGGACAAATCACACCTTGTTGCACCATTTTATCTAGTTCAGCGTTAACTCTGTTCTGCATGGCTATTGGAACTTTTCTGGCAGGCCTGACAACTGGGCTGACATTTGAGTCTAACTTCATGGAGTTCTCAGCTGGAAGCTTGGCTAGTTTGTCTTCAAATAGATCAGCATAGGTAGAAGAAATAGACTGGGTGAAATTAGAATAGTGGTCTTTCAAGGTAACATGGTGAACTTCCTTGTTAAATGAAAACAGTCTTTGAGCCCTAATAATGACTGAATGTGCCTCTTGACCAGATAAAATAATAAGTTGTAGTATCTCCCATTCTGCTGGGAGCAACATGAAAGCCCTACTGAGCCTTCAGTTTGAATCTCTTCACCACCATGTGCAACAAGCTTTGCACATTTTGCCATATCAAGCCTTTTGCCAGCATATACTCTAGCAAATGTTTCTGCAGACATAACATTGCACTTTGAGCCAGTGTCAGCCTTGAGCTCTATGGGTTTGCCATTTATCCAAACAGTACAAAATGCTTCATTCTTGGCCCATAAATCAACTGCATTGACTATTTCACAAAGCACTAACACACCATCAACATAAAAAAAATGAGAGCCTGGGTCATGGCTTTCTACTTGATTAACTTTTTTTCTTGAAATGTTCCTTTTTAATGAAAGAATGTGTTGCTTTTGATTTACAAAATCTTTTGAAATTATTTCAGTTGTTAATTTATGGCATTGCTGACAAAAGCTAAGCATTTCCCTCTTAGATTCATGATTACTATCACAATTATGACAACTGGCAATGAAATTAGGTAAAGGCCCTTGTTCACCCTTATGCTTATTTGCTGACTCACTCTTGTGCTTCACTGAGGCTGTGCGATTTTTAGAACTTGCTGGAAAGCTCTGGGGTTTAATTTGGAGTGCTGCATGAGCTACAGTAGCTGCCATGTGCTTGGGCCTGTTTCTCTTAACCATGTCCTTCATAGTATCAACATAAGGCTTAGAAGTAACTGGAAACATGCACTCCTCATTTGTATGCATATTGGTGTGCTTCTCTGCAAGTTCATATTTCTGACATATCTCAATGGCCTTATTTAAAGTTAAATCACTGTCATGAAGCAAAATTTCTCTCACAGCATCATCTTTAATACCACACTCAAGTCTGTCCTTTATCAACTCATCTTTTAAATCACCAAATCTGCAAGTTTTAGCTTTGTTTCTCAAGTCAATATATATGCTGCAAAAGTTTCACAAAGCTTTTGATCCCTTGTGTAAAATAAGTGCCTTTCCATTGTAATTTTGTCTGGGGGTTACACATTTCTCTATATTTACATTTCAAGCACTCAGTGTCCTCCCTTGACTGAGCCGGTACATCAATATGACAATTTTTCCACCTCTCCTGCAGCTATAGCTGGTGCATACACAAATGAACGTTCCCTTTCTGTGGCATCTGACCCAGCTAAATTAAGCAGAATAAATGCCTTTGTATGGTCATCTTTATCAGAAAATGCAGCCTATATGAAAATATCGTACTCTTGCTCAGACACTCTCCAGTTCTCTGCTATATTATTATCAAATACAAGTGGCCCTAGTTTTCGAAATCCTTCAGCCATGACAACAAATATGTTCAAACACACTGCAAATATGACCCTTTTTGCAATTATATATGAACAAACTGCTTTGCAAACTTGTAATAACATGCAAATGCACAAAAAAACTCTTCAAAATGCTTTACTTTGCAAAATATGATATGAAATGGCTGTATTTTGTGAAATAACTGTACTGTAACACTGCACAAACGTGCAAACACTTCATACACTTCAGATAACTCAGACAGCCTCAGTAAATACATAAAAGTACATGCTTAGTGAAAAAATCCGGTCATTTCTCTTATTTAATTTGTTTTATGGAATTCTGACTTTATTTCAAACATTTTCCATAGTAATTCAGATATTTCTAGCAATATCGGACATTTCAACTTATTTTAATATTGTTTAGGGCTTTCTGTATGCTTTCTTTCATATTTTGCAGATAAGAAATAGTCTGAGCAAGTTTTCAAAACCTGTAACTCATTTATGGCCACTTTTGTGAATTATACGTGTAGTTTCCATCAGTATCTAGATGCCTCTTCTGACACCATGTCCTTCAGACATGCCAGTTCTGTCACCATGTCCTTTGAGACATGCCACTTCTAACACCATGTCACTCGTCGTCTTGTACATAGGAAACAAAGCAGGCGGGGTAGTTCTTTTAAAATGCTTTATTACATAGAAACACATCAGGATGGATAGCAGCTTCATTAAATATAAAAGAACTGATTAACAAACAGAGCTTAAACACATGCATGTTTTCATCTCAACACCTTAGCTCTCAACAGCTTAACTCAAACTGTCACTCTGACTTGCACGTGCTCAGTACTCATACACTTGTGCAAGCCCCAAGGAGGTTTCTTAAAGAGATATACACACTGATGTACACAAGTATTGCTCAAATAATTTCTTTTCTTCTACCATGGGAGTAACACACTGCAATAAAACTGTTACAGGAAAAAAAAAACAAAAACATAAATTCTACCCTAGCAAATCAGCAAGGAATCTTTCTGTGTTAAAGAAACAGGAAAGAGAACAGCACGAAATCTTGATGTAAAAAAATCTAGATTTGGTAACAAGTTATAGATGTGAGCCATAGTGCTAGCATATACTACATACAGAGCACTGATATGCAACTCTGCAGTAGAAACACGTAACATTAGCTGAAACTTCCAGGTGTACACTTGCATTCAGGCCTTTCTTTGTAGAATCAAAACTCTGACAGAGTTATGCTGAAGACTTCTGGTGAGTCTTTATTACAGCTATCTGGTCTTTAGTCTTGCAGGCGCTTTTAAGTCTTCAGAACAACTTATTTTTTCCATAAAACTCAAGATTCTGATAATCTGAGTTGAAGTGATAAGACCACCACTGAGTGTGTCAAATGTGATAGTGACTCTAAATATTCCAGAGATGGTGACTAATTAAAAAAAAACACTCAAGTATGAGGACTGTTCACAGATGAATTATCTGTGGCATTTATATTGCTTAATATGTTTGTCTTTTTGGCTTTTCCCAGTTAGGGATCGCCACAGCAGAACTCCGGTCCGCTAATGATTGGCAGTTGATTTTTTTTATGGTGCCGAGTTGCCAGCCCGATGCCCAACCTTCAGCGAAGGCACACCCATTCATGCATGTCTTTTGGAGGCCACTCGACAGCAGGGAGGACATGTAGACTCCACACAGAAGGCACTCCAGCCGAGAATCGAACAAGAGAACCTCTTTCTGTGAGGCAACAACGCTACCGCTGTACCACCACAGCTATTTATTGCTTAATATAATAATCGCAATTCACATAATTTGTATTATGGTATAATGTATGAACCGCTATAAATTAAAATAATTAAATGAATTACATGGGATATGCATCATTTTATAAGTAAGGAGGATGTCAGACACAGCAATATGTAAATAAGGTTAATGATTATTTAAAGTATTTCAAGTTAAAAGGGAGACTGAGCCTTGTGATTAGGGATGGATGATACTACTGTATAGCAGGCAGCTGTGTGTGTGTGTGTGTGTGTGTGTGTGTGTGTGTGTCTGTATGTTTATATATATATATATATATATATATATATATATATATATATATATATGTCTTTACTTCATCTTCTTGACTATCCATATTTTAAAAGCAATATACAGATATAACAGGAGTTATCCCCCACCTCATACAAGAGGTATATCTACATACACCCACTTTGGTATTCTAATTTTAAAGTAAACATTGCTTCAGGGCAATGGCAAAGTGACTACTAAAATTAATTGTTTATCATAGCAATTCATTACTTCTGTACTATATTGTTGAAGTATGGACAGGGTTAGGAATAAGTATATTAGAGGGTCAGCCCAGGTTGGAAGGTTTGAAGACAAAGCCAGAGAGGCAAGATTACGTTTGTTTGGACATGTGCTGAGGAGGGATGCAGAGTATATTGGGAAAAAGATGCTAAGGATGAAGCTGCCAGGTAACAGGAAAAGAGGAAGGCCTAAGATAAGGTTTATGGATGTGGTGAGAGAGGACATGCAGGTGGTTGGTGTGACAGAGCAAGATGCAGAGGACAGGAAGAAATGGAAACAGTTGATCTGATGTGGTGACCCCTAACGGGAGCAGCCGAAAAAAGAAGATTGTTGAAGTATGAAACTGAACGATTGCACTTTAATTTCACCTGCTTTGAATAAGTGAAAGAACCCTGAGTGCAAACATTTGAAGTGAAAAGAATTCTATAGAAAGTAACATTGTGTAATAGTAGAAATTTCTCCAAATTAAAATGGATCACATTCCTTTACTGGAGTTAGATGAAGCATTTGGAATTAGACTGTGTACATCCACTGGAAGTATTAAATTACCTGCCTTTTTGGAAGCTGAGAAAGTAGTATCTACAAGATTTAGGCTACATAAATGGTGCCAGTTACTATGAAAGGATAACCCAAGCATCCTCCTCCTGGTTTCTTAGCTACTAATTCATACATTTCTTGTTCTGGGACAAACAAGGGGGAGGAGCAAAGTCCAGTCAATGGTGGACTTCAGAAGCCTATGGATTTGACTAACAGAGAATGCAGCTGGGAAGAGACTGTTTTTTGCTGAAGTTGCAAAATCCTTACCCACCTTAGAGGTAATGGTCTCACATACGAGGGTAAGGCAGTCCACACAGCCTATCTGGACCTTGCCAAGGCCTTTGACACCATCCCCCACTCTGGAATTATAGATAAACTTACAAAGCTGGGCATAAATCCCTACGTCACTCGATGGGTTGCCAACTGGCTTACTGACAGAACCCAGACTGTAAAAGTAGCTGACTCCAAATCCAGCTTTAGACAAGTGACAAGTGGAGTACCTCAGGGTTCAGTCCAGGGACTGCTCTTGTTTGGCATCTACTTCTCTGAAGTACAGGCCAACACTAAGGGACTCTGCCTAACAAAGTTTGCAGATGACTGCAAACTGGGAGCCATTATTGAATCCCCAAATGATGTGGATATTCTAAAAAAGGGCCTAACAGAAACAGATGCTTGGTGCCAGAGCCATGGGCTCAAGCTTAATGCCAAGAAATGTATAGTTGTCCCCTTTGTTAAAATACATGTACCCATGAATTACCACATAGGTGGCAGTACACTAAACACTGAAAGTGTGATGAGAAACTTAGGGACACAGGTGGACAGTGGTCTCACCTTCGATAAACACATCGCCACAACAGTCAGGAAATCCTTCTATGTGGCACACCTCATCATTAAGGGCTTTTCATCCAGAAAAATGGAGGTCATTGTACCACTGTACTCATCCCTGATTAGACACATTATAGAGTACAATGCCCCGTTTGGTATGTACCTCACAAGACATCTGCAACAGCTGGAAAGCCCCAGAAATACCTCACTAAAAGAATCACAGGCCTAAAGCAGATGCCCTATGCTGATCGTCTAAAAAAACTCCAGCTATACTCTGTAGCATATCGTCTACTGAGAGGCGATCTCTGCTTAACATACAGGGCCATGTCAAACCTTGGACATGCTCCACTTAAAGAAATCCAATCCCTCAGAGCCACATGCTCCAGGGATCTAAATCTTGTCATCACAATGAACAAAACATGTTGGAGGGATAGGTTCCTGACCCAGAGACTCCCCATACTCTGGAATAGACTGCCCATACATGTCAATCAGAGCACCTCCTTGGCCCTCTTCAGAAGGAACCTTGACGATTGGATGGGAGATAGGAAATTTACCCCAGGGATCATGTCAGTCACCCTGCTACACTGCGATCCAGGGAAGTAAATATTGTGGGAAGAAATATCCAGGGAATTGTTATAGCTAGGCTTGTATAGGCCCTAGGGCCGATAGCCTAGTACCAACCTATGAAACTATGAACCTATACTCTGATTCTAGCTTGGGTGGGCTTGTACATGGCGAATGAGAATGGGGGTCAAAACTGAGACAGGCACACACTAGGTATCAAGTGACAAGATATAAAAAGCAGGACAATGTGGCAGGTGAAGGGAAAAAGTGAGAAAAGGTGTAGTTTAGATATATCCTTAGCCTAATTCAATATTCTACTCCCTTGCATACCCCCATATGACACTGTATTCACATTTAAGAGAACCCTTTAACTTTTAATTTCCTTTCATACGTGTCTTCCCTTGTCAGTAATCTACAAGTTGTTTCAATTTATTCACCCTTTTCCAACTTTACATATCCACATTCTAGTTTTTTTTTTCTGAAAATTTTTATTTTTCAAATACATTTGAATGAATTCCATAGTATTTATACATAACACCTGAAATAACTAGGTACACTATTTACATTAGCCTGACACTTTAACAGATCATAGGTTCATAGGTTCATAGGTAGGTACTAGGCTATCAGCCCAAGGGCCTACATAAGCCTAGCCAGCAAGGTTCCATGGCTTACGCCATCCAAAAAAGTTATTTTCCTGTGCTACTGTTGAGCAGAGACACAGAAGTGATCCCCGGGGTGTATTTCCTATTTCCCATCCACTCATCAAGATTTTTCTTGAAGAGTGCTAATGAAGAACTTTGCTTGACATAGATGGGTAACTTGTTCCAGAGTATAGGAAATCTCTGGGACAGGAATCTATCCCTCCAGCATGTCCTGTTTATTGTGGTGACAAGGTTTAGGTCCCTAGAACATGTAGCTTGGAGGGATTGGGATTTCTTTAGGTGTAGCATGTCCAACAGCTCTGGGTCTGACATAGCTTTATATGTTAGTCAGAGATCACCTCGGAGTAGGCGATATGCTATGGAGTAAAGCTGGAGTTTTTTGAGGCAGTCAGTGTAGGGCATTTGTTTGAGCCCAGTAATCCTCTTTGTGAGGTACTTCTGTGGCCTTTCCAGCTGCTGCAGATGTCTTGTGAGGTACATTCCAAAAGGGGCGTTATACTCTATAATGGGTCTAATGAGTGATGAGTAGAGGGGAACTGTGACCTCTTTTTTCCTGGATGAGAACCCTTTTATGATGAGGTGTGCCACGTAGAAGGACTTCCTGACTACTGTGGCGATGTGACTATCAAAGGAGAGACTACTGTCCACCTGCATTTGGTGTTAAGTAGATTTCTGCCTATGTGGTAGTTCATGGATACAGAGTTTTTACCAAAGGGGATGACACTGCACCTTTTTGGCATTGAGCTTGGGGCCATGGCTCTGACACCAGGCATCTGTCTCAATGAGGCCCTTCCGTAGGATGTCCACATCATTTGGGGACTTACCTATGGCTCCTAGTTTGCAGTCATCTGTGAACTTCATTAGCCAGAGGCCTTCTGTGTTAGCCTGTACTTCAGAGAAATAGATACCAAACAGGAGTGGTCCCAGGACGGAACCCTGGGGTACTCCACTTGTCACTGCTTTGAGGTCAGATATGGAGTCTGCAACTTTTACAGTGTGGGTTCTGTCAGTGAGCCAGTTGGCAACCCATCTTGTGACGTAGGGATTTATACCTAGTTTAGTGAGTTTAGCTATAATTCCAGAATAGGGGATGGTGTCGAAGGCCTTGGCGAGGTCAAGATAGGCTGTGTGAACCACCTTACCCTCATCAACAGCTTTGATGACTGCCTCAAAGAAGTTGATCAGGTTCAGGAGGCATGATCTGCCTTTCACAAACTTGAACTGGGTGGATCCAGAGTTTGGAGGTTACCAATGTCTTTGTTTATGAGTTCCATGATGACACGTTCCATGGCCTTGCAGTCCAGGCTAGTCAGGCTAATAGGTCGATAGTTCCCGGGATCAGTGGTGGCTCCCCCTTTGTGGAGTGGGATAACTGTTGCTGTGCGCCATACATAGGTTCATAGGTAGGTACTAGGCTATTGGCCCTAGGGCCTATACAAGCCTAGCCAAAAAGGTACCCTGGCTTTCGCCACCCAAGAAAATTATTTTCCTGTGG
This sequence comes from Protopterus annectens, assembly GCF_019279795.1. Taxonomy (NCBI): domain Eukaryota; kingdom Metazoa; phylum Chordata; order Ceratodontiformes; family Protopteridae; genus Protopterus; species Protopterus annectens. The sequence goes on from NC_056737.1 coordinate 1,719,980,320, forward strand.
GCACAAAGCCTGATAACAAGGCTATTATTGAACATGGTGCTTAAGTGTGGAGCCAGTTCATTCTGAAGTTCGTGTAAAACGCAGCCTGGGATGTTGTCATAATGTATACAGTTACTTTATAAGTTATGTCCAATCCATATCAGAGTGTCTGATCAATTATAGTATAGTGCCAATCAACAATAAGACTTTTCCCCAAGGGTTGTTGATAAATGGCTTTGGATAAATTCTTAGTTCTTTAATTTTAATTTCCAATAATGCTGTGGTCTTCAGTAGGCTGTAGAAGTCTTCCAAAGTTGGTATTGTGTTTGTATTCCATCTTCTTGTTATACACTTCCTTGAAATTGCAAGTATAGTCCATACTAGATACATGTTTGACCCATTCAAATGAGGACGTTTGTTCACATTTAATAATACAAGAGCCTTAGTTAAATAAAATGATTCATTAAATAAAGCTTGTAGAAAGTTATTAATACCATTCCAAAATGGCTTAATTTTAACACAATCAAAGAAAATGTGGTTCCACTACATTGTGTACTTGTTCACATCTCCAGCATATTCCTTTTATGGAAGAACTACTTTTACTGATTCTGTCTGGGATTAAGAATGCTCTGTGCAAGCATTTCCAATTAAAAACTTTCCAGTATTGTGTAAAGGATGTAAAAACTTGCCAAGGCAGTTAGAAAATGATTGTATGTCACCGACTTATAAGTAAAGGCATGGCATCTATGTTCAAGGAAATCATAGTGCCACTTTATTCAGCCCTTTTCAGACCCATCTCTGAGTATAATGTCCCCTTTGGCATGCCCCTGAACAGACATATGCAACAGTTGTAATTCCCACAAAGGTTCCTTACTAGGAGAATCCAGGTTATAAACACATTGTTTTATAAGAATTGCCTTAAAGCTATATCGCTACAGGTGACTGAGATGTGATCTATGTATGCCATACAAGGCATCCTTGGACCCAGCTCTGATGGACCTTTTGCATATCTGGAAAATGAACAGCATCAGAACTACTAGATGCATGGATTTAAATTTTGCTTGCAACATAAAAAGGACATATTGGTGAGACAGATATGTGTCTCAGAGCATCTCCATGCTCTGGAACAGGCTTCCTGTCCATATGAAGCAGAGTTCATCCCTAACCCTATTTAAGAGTAATCCTGACCAATTGATGGGGAATTAGAAATTCACCCTGGGTCTGGTCCCATGTTTATGATAGAAAGATGCATACAGTAACTGTGCCCAAACTAACATAACCCCCACATAACCTTTAGAAACTGCCTATTTAACATAACCCTTCTTAATAAATGCCCATGATGCACAGAGATGCGACTGGGTTGGTTTGTGCATATAGGCTTATAACTGCTCTGATTGTCATTGCCTAGTGCATACCTATAAACCTATGAACCTATGAATCAGACATACAGACATTGACATGTTTCTCTCCATATATGTTTTTTGTAAAGATGAGGTAGTTCCTGCTACCAATCAATTTGTTGTGATGATATTGTGTTTGAAAGCAAAACAAATGAAAATATCTGGCTCCCTTCTTTTTTATGATCATCCAAAGAATATTTCAGAACTGTCGCTGCACTACATGAATCTCAGAAGGCAAATTGGCATTTATATTGAAAGACCTAAAGCAATCAGGAAACCATCATCTGTTCCTTTCAATTGCCCTAACAGACTGGGGGGATTCAAGTAAGGAAACAACCCATATACTAATGGCCAGCTAGAATTATTGTTTTTATTATAATGATACAGAGAGCCCATTTTACTAGAGTAATTGTAGCGCTGGGTGGCATTTTTAAAAGACAGTGGTGTTTTTACTTTTAATTGATTAAGTAAGTGAACTGGTCTTTCCTCAACCCCTTTCAGTCACTCCTTGGGCTACAAGAGCAAGGATGAATAAAATATATATAGAAATTTGAGAGTAGCCAGATATCCAGCACATTTTTGAGAAGTTGTAGAGTTGGATACCTAAGGAAACCCTGCAAAGATAAGAGGACAACATGAAAACTTCTCACGCAACCTGCATGGACATTGTGAGGTAGACACTTGGTCAGTCATCTATACTTTCACAAGGCTATGGAAGTTAGCTTGTCAATTAAAAACAAGAGAAGGTTTTCCAACAGCTAGACACAGCCTCCACCTAGTTGTAAAAGTATTATTTACTACTCGACCCAAAGATTAGATCTTGGAGAGACAGGAATGGTTGAAAGGGTATAGTAGAGGTGGATGAAGCACTCACCATAATAGTACATATTGAAATCAAAGTTTCCACCTGCCTCTCTCAACCAGACATTTTCAATTATGTACATGATAAGTAGAATTGTGTTTATTTGTTAAGTGTTATTTGTTCACTGTTTGTGCAATGAACTGTGGCTGGGTGACTGATCTGCAAGTGGCAGTTGCTGGTGCAGCCTATCAGGTGCTCTCTCAAAGAGAAACCTATGAAATAATTTGGCTGTATGATTTGTTATAATGGGGTATGGAGAAGGACATGCAGAGATCCTCAATCATGTTTAGTGTGGTTGATGTTACAATAACAATTGCTGAGACTGAGGCAATTTTTCCATGCCAGTCAGAAGAATGAACTGAAATGGAGACTGAGCTGACTGACACTGACTTCACTGGAACTGAAAGTTTTCTGTTACATTTCTTTTGGGCAGAGATAACACTTAACAAATAAACACAATTCTACTTATCATGTACATAATTGAAAATGTCTGGTTGAGAGAGGCAGGTGGAAACTTTGATTTCAATATGTACTATTATGGTGAGTGCTTCATCCACCTCTACTATACCCTATGATAAAAATCATTGCAAGAAGATGTGGGAATAAGGATCACCTGCCAGTATTCTACTCAAAGACTAAGTTGTAAAACAAACAAAAAAAAAACAAAAAACAAAAAACAGAATGGATTTCTGTAGCTATTTATATGAATAAATCATAAAACTATACAATCCATGTCATGCTCTAGACTGTTCTTGGTACAGGAAATATCTGCAGCTAATTTGGCTAGCAGTTTACATCTTCACTAGACATGACAAATAATATAGACTACATCCATGTACAGAAGTCTTCTGTAAATAGTAAACCATAAGCATAACGTCACTCAAAAACTATCAGGAAAAACCATCATGCCATACACTACAGCCCTCCTTATAAGAAGGTAAATCATCAAAGTGATAGAGAATGAGGGCCAACAGTTCTTTTTAATAAATTTTAATGAAATAATCATTGAGTGCTTTCATTCCTAAATGTGGAACTTCCTCAGAATTTGGGTAGACACCTAATGTGGCTGAAATTCTGCCTTAGAGTCATAACCTTTCAATGGTTATGTTAAGTGTGTATGAGTCTGCTGCCAGAGCTGACAATGATGTTTCATGAACTGTGACTTTACAGGAAGATTATGAATAGGCACATTATAGCCATGATTAGTAAGGTTCATAGAAAGCCAATAAATTGTGAAACTGAATAGAAAAGTATATTTGAACTTACTTATCTTTGCATTAGTATCCAAAGATTGAAAATAGTGTCCACTATGTTGATGACTATATAGCTAGCTGTATCTCGCACCACTTGATGACTATATAACTGTATCTGGCACCAGCTGATGACTATATAACTTTATCTGGCACTAGTTGATGACTATATAACTGTATCTGGCACCAGTTGATGACTATATAACTGTAACCGGTACTGGTTGATGACTATATAATTGTATCTGGCACCAGTTGATGACTATATAGCTGTAACTGGCACTGATTGATGACTATATAATTGTAATCTGGCACCAGTTGATGACTATATAACTGTAACTGGTACTGGTTGATGATGATATAACTGTATCTGGGAATGGTTGATGACTATATAACTGTATCTGGCACCGGTTGATGACTATATAACTGTAATTGACACTGGTTGAAGACTATATAACTGTATCTGGCACCAGGTGATGACTATATAACTGTAACTGGCACTGGTAAGTATAGGTAGTGATTGGAGTGGGGGTGCTGGGTCTACATTGCTTTGGCCAAGTAGAGGAATGCATAAAGACAATGATAGGTATTTTTTAGGAAAAAAAAACACTGACATATATTTTTAATTTCATAAAAAGTAATAAAAGAAAGGCAGTTTTGTTTATTACATGTACTGGACACTGACAGGTTGCTAGCAGTGTATGTAATGGAAAGAGATGTAACTGAGCACGGTTTTGACCAAATCATATTAGCCAATCTGCTCAGCTAGATAAAGTACTTTAAAATCAACACTGAAAAGCATTTTATTTAGTAAAAAATGCAACACAGAAGAAATAAATTCTCAAGATGGCATTTCTAATACTTTCTTTTATTGCAGCTATTTTAAATACATTGAAAACTATGTAAAAAATAAAATTACAGAGTATAACCGAATAGGAAAAAGAACAAATCAATGACAGTACCTGGACATTAGAAGGAAGAAAGTCACTTTATAATTTAATATTGCACATGGTTTCTGAGGGCAAACATTACTTAAGACAGCCGGGAAAGTCACAAGTACAAAATTGGGGGGGGGGGGGTAATTAAACTACATTGTTCAGAACCATAATTTTCAAACACCTGTATTTTTGCATAGATATTAAATAAATATATAGGAAGGCTAAAAATTCTCATAGACAAATAATTAAAACAATATTTTGATAACGAAGAACAAAACAACTCATGGACTTAAATATATTTATATATGGAAATGATACTCATGGGACAGTCCCAGAATGAGGCCTTAGTATCAAATGACCTGTAACAGAAAATGTGGTTAATTGTACAAGACTGGATCCAGGTTGTTAAAAGATTGGCCATTAAAGGATTCTGACCAATTCCTTTGAAAACAAATATCAACGCTCCATTAATGATGTAAGTAGTCCTGCCTGGCAACACGGGAAGAGAAACTTCTTCAGATGGATAAGAATCACTTTGTGTAGTGGAACAAAAATTTATATCAGGATCACAAAAATCGATTTATTTCTGATTGGTATCCACTGGAAATGTCTTAGGATAAGAAAAATATGATTGGAAGTATCAAGTCATTGTCATGGCTGTGAAATTTTGCATAGAATGCAGATGGACAAGGTTATCATATAAACGCCCAGAGAAAACACATTAGAGTAGTCAAGATTAGCAGACACTACAACAAGAATAACTGTTGCAGGGTCAGAGGATAATATTAGGTGCTTAAATGTGGGATATATCATTTAGCTGATCATGAAATGACATGTGGACAGCTGACACTGATATCATTTAGGTGACAATGAAATGACCTGCAGACACCTGACACTGACATTATTAGATGATAATAAAAAGAATTGCAGACACCTGACACATGGCCCTTAAGTATCACTTACTGTCAATTATGACTCCTAGGTTCTGCATACAGGTTACAAATTTCATTTGTCCTTATAAAAATATGGGAAAATGGAACGGAACCTGTAAGAGATGAAAAGTGACATCCATGAGCATTACCCGAGTCTTTATCTGACTAAGTTTTAAATGACTCCATTCCATTTAATAAACAATTGTCTTCTGGAGTAGTAAATTCAAGTACACTGTTCTGACAGCCAAGCATGTTTAGATGAATATCATTGGCGTACCGTTGGTACTATATCATCAGCATAGCATTGGTACTATATCACTGGCATAGCATTGGTACTATATCGTCGGCATAGGATTGGTACTATATCATTGGCATAGCATTGGTACTTTTCACCTCACTGTTGACTTACATCTCTTATTAGCACTATGTATACCAAGAAGACTAGAGGAGTGCCCTCTTCACCTACTCCAAAAACTCATTCACTGTGGTGACATTCACCCCAATCCAGGACCCACTGCAGCATTCAACACTAACTCAAATCAGCTAAATCCCCTATACCATAGACCTACCTCTTTTCTCCTCTTCTTAAACATAAGTGCAAGAAGTATACTTAACAAAATTCAAGACCTTCATGCCCTACTAGCTGTATATAAATCAGATATAGCTGTGCTAACTGAAACATGGCTTAAACCAGAACACCACAATAATGAGAATACAGCCCCAGGCTACAACATTATATGCAAAGATAGATTAGAGAAAAAGGGAGGTGGTGTAGCAGTATTATTCCAGAATCATCTCTCTATAGAACAACTTGATTATAACACCCAAGAAGTCAAGGATGTTGAACTAATCCTTGCTAAACTAAAACTAAACTCCAGCAACCATATAATCATTGCAGGTTACTATATCCCACCAGGCAATAACATTACTATAATGGAAAGCCTACTAAACTGGATATCAAACTCCCTGCCACAAGAAACTATACTATTAGGTGAGTTTAATGTTGACTGGCTTAACTGATCTTGCCACACTCCATCTACCATCATTAACCTCCATAGATTTACCCAAATTATAACTACCCCAACTAGAACAGACAAAACATCAAAACGAGAATCCGTCTTAAACTGGATTCTGTTGTCTGACCCCACTCTAGCATGGCATTCTGGCTGTCTTCCTGATAGTCTAAGTGACCATGAACCAACCTACCTAATTCAGAACAGACCCCATTACATAAGCCAACCCAACCTCAGAGTAGTACATAATAAAAAGACCTTTATAACTACCAACTTCATCAATGCACTGCAAAGTGTAACTGGACTCCTCTAAAACAACTATCTCTAGATGAAGCCATACAGTATTTTAACTCAACTTTCCTAAAAATCCTAAACTAACATGTTTCCTCCCAAACTGTAAGAATAAAAGCTAACTATGCTCCATGGCTAACTAAAGATACTAAAATTACAATGAAAGAGAGGGACAAGTCCTGGAGTCAATATCAAAAAAACAAAACCACTAATCTGAGGCAAATCTTCCAAGAACTCCGCAACAAAGCCAAAAAACAAATCAATCTTGGCAAAACTAACTACTAAAAAAACATGAAAGTTCGCAGATGACTGCAAACTAGGGTCTATAATTGACTCTCCGGCTGACACAGACATCCTCCAAAAGGGTCTCCATGAGACAGATACCTGGTGTCAAAACCATGACCTCAAGCTAAATGCCAAAATGTGCATAGTCATCTCCTCTGGAAAAAACAAAGTACCCATAAACTACCACATAGGTGGTAGCCCCCTAAATACGGAAGATGTAATAAGGGATCTGGGGACCCAAGTAGATAGTAATCTCTCCTTTGATAATCACATTGCCAAAGTGGTTAGACAATCCTTCTATGTGGCCCACCTAATCACAAAAGGGTTTGCATCCAGATCAAAAGAGGTAATTGTGCCCCTCTACACATCACTCATCAGACCCATCATAGAGTACATCCCCATTTGGGATGTACCTTACAAGATGCCTGCAACAGCTGGAAAGACCACAGAAGTACCTCACCAGGAGGATCACTGGCCTCAAACAGATGCCCTATGCAGCTCAACTGAAGAAACTCCAGCTGTACTTGGTTGCATACCGCCTTCTCAGAGGTGATCTCTGCCTGACATACAAGGCCATGTCCAACCCAGAATTGATGGACATGCTTCCCCTAAAGAAAACCATATCCCCTCGAGCTACACGCTCTAGGGATCTAAACCTCATCACAACAATAAATAGGACATGCTGGTGGGATAGATTCCTCTCCCAGAGACTTCCCATGCTCTGGAACAAGATTCCAATCTACATTAGGTAGAGCTCCTCACTAACAGTCTTCAAGAGAAACCTTGACAAGTGAATGGGAAACAGAAAATTTACCCTGGGGATCACTTCAGTGGTTCTGCTGGAAAGAGGCACAGGGAACTAATCTAAGGGGCTGGCGAAAGCCAACACATTCCGGCTAGGCTTATAAATGCCTTTAGGCAGATAGCCTAGTACCTACCTATGAACCTAAGAAATGTACGCTCATAACCCTAAAAAATTTTGCGCCACAATAAATCGTATAATCCAGCCAGGAAAAGCCACTACTCCAACCCCAGTACTACCAAACAACCATGATAACATTCCCACACAATTTAACAGATTCTTTACTGGAACAGTTCAAACCCTTGCCAATGTGCTAAATACCACTAGTAGCCTTATACCAGCACCTACCCCAACCCACTCTACTACACAAAACAATACTGCTAGCTTTTACCTACACCCTGTACCCACTAAAGTAATTTTTAAACTGCTTAAGAAACTCAGTCCAACCACGCTAGCAGCTGACACTCTGCTAGCAGATTTCCTTCTGATATCAGTAGAGGCTGTAGCCTATCCTGCGTCCATCCTCATAAACAGGTCACTTGCAGAATACAAAGTCCCTACCTTGTGGAAAACATTGCATATTATTCAACTGCACAAAGGAGGCAACTCCTTAGAACTCACCAAATACCACCCAATTGCAATCATTTCACCTTTATCCAAAATATTAGAAAGAGTTGTTCATTCCCAACGACTGCAGTACCTCCTAAAAAACAACTTACTCTCCAAAACTCAGCATGGCTTTAGACCCTCCCACAGCACCACCACAGCATTGCTATCATTTACCAATATAGTTAACCACCACATAAACAAGGGACTATTTGTATCTTCCATTTTCTTAGACTTATCAAAAGCCTTTGACATGGTAAACCACAGTATTCTTCTCCAAATTCTATCTACCCTAAACTTCAGCTCCTCCACGATATCATGGTTCAGTAGCTACTTATCTAGCCATCAGCAAGCAGTCCTATGGCATGAGCAGCATCCCCCCCTGCTACCAGTATCCATATGAATCCCTCAAGGATCTATCCCTGGCCCACTATTGTTCTCACTATTTACCAGCCAAATCTCTTCTTCCTCACTCACAGCATCAGTAGTACAAAACGCAGATGACACCACCCTTATATGTGCCGCCCCCACCTTAAACAAACTGCAAACCCTAACCCAAATTTTACTCTAGCTGAAACATGGTTCACTAACAAACTTATTCTTAACCCCCAAAAAACTCAACTAATTCTTTTCAGCCCTGGCTGAGCTCCCCCCTTAACAATAGTGTCACCATTCACTCCAAAGATAACATTCAAATCACTTCAACTGCTAAACTGCTAAGTGTAGAAATAGACAATAACCTGAAATTTGACATTGTATAGCACAAACCATTAAAAAAGTTAACAAAAAGCTAGGACTCCTCTGTAGGAACAAACAGTTTATCCCAAAACATACCAAAGCTATACTATTGCAAGGACTCATCTCTTATCCATCCTTCTCTATGCCTCCCCCATCCTTAATAATCTCCGCCAAACTGATCTGAACAAAATAGAATCTTGTTGTAACAAGATTGCCAAGTTCATTACTGAAGCCTCATACCAATCCCACCACTGTCTTGCCCTTAACCAGCTCAATTGGCTCGAGTTGCCTCAACTACTCCTACTCAATCAACTCTCAATAGCACACAAACTCTACTACCTTCCTGAAAATAACTCTGCAATCCAATATCTAATTAACCCCCACATTCCCACTAGAGCCTTAAGATCTAGTTTCCAGAACCTCATAAACGTCATCAAATACAAAAACGACACCGGCAAATCTCTCTTTGCCTGCACTATTGCCAGAATCTGGAACTCACTACCAGCCAAATAACCTCTACTACCTCCACCATTCAATTTAAAAAACTCCTGAAAACCCACTATTCAAATAATTGGCTTTGCTCATGCTACTCCCCAGGTTAATTATTACCCTTACCTTATTCAGTGATTCTACTAAGGGTCCCCTGATTCCTTTCTCTGTAAAGTTTAATAACCATCTGTTATTACTTTAATAAAATTACTTCAAGTATTCATAATTACAAGCAAACACTCAGATGTTCATCAATACAAAAAAAATTCTACATAGATCTTACTGGTGGAATCCTGAATAATCTTAACTTATTTACTTTACTAAATGTCTTCTTTAAGAATTTGTTAAGCTATACCTTACTGATGTTTATATGGATGTAATATTTCTTTCTGTATGCTATTCTTTCTTTTGTGAAATTTTCTTGTATGTAATGCTATTGGAGCTTTTCTCCTTGGGCCTCTGTTGAAAATGGATCTGTGTCCATTCGGACTTTACCGGTCAACAAATGTAAAATAAAATAAAATAAATACAAATAATAAAAATATACCAAGAAGACTAGAGGAGTGCCTGGGTTCAGGCCGTGTGGGATCTAGTATGTCAGCAGGTAGCAATCTGAGGAGCTTAATCTGGAAACAGTTCACAGACTGTAACACAAAAGGTAGCAGGCAAACCACTAAAACTATGTAAGAAAGACCAAATGGGGGAAAGCTGTTTGTTCAAGACTTCTTGATACAATTTTTCCTATGTATGCAAACAAAATCCAGATACCAGCTGGTTGGCAGTGTTTATTCAAGTAGTTTTATACTCCAGCTATGTTAGGGACAGTGTTCCTAGAGTCCCCCATTAACATGTTGTAGTTGTGACACTTGAGAGTAAGGGGATTGGAAACACTTTTTTTCTGAGATTGTTCAGCTCAGAAGACATTTGAAATCACACAGCAAAACCCATGTAGTACAAAACAGCAGCAACTGGTGACTTGTAGCCCCTCTCTGCAATTTCTGAGATACCTGACCTCAGCAGGAATAAGTAGGGTACAAGAATGCATACTTAACATTTTTTAGTCAGCAAAAAGATTATTACAAAATCATGGAAGAAAAGCTGGCCTCCTGGATGCTGAGTTATTAAATTATTTGATGCTGGACTTGCATACGGGAAAACTGAGCATGCCTATCCACAAAGTGCAGCAAAAGATTTTGGAGAAATGGTCATGCTAGACATACAGCTGTAGTCCAAGAAGTTCCTCAGAGATACTGAACAACATGATGAGTAATATATAGAGCCTGATATATTAATCTTCCACCCTAAAAGTTGAGTGAAAGCCTTTATGTAGGTACATATATATGGAATCTTATTCAATAAGTCTAGCAAAAAAAAAAAAAGCTTCTTGATTCTTTGTATCCTAAATCTTTAAGAGATCGAGTAGGACTGACATTGAATATTGATACTGACTCCCTCGCCATCTGGAGATGGTTACTGCTGATGCAAGGGCAATCTCATTGTTGTACCCTGATCTAAAAGAATACAGGAGATCAATAGATGGAAGAAATGAATGCAGCTGTACATAGACCATTCTTTCAATAACCTTACTCAAGGTTCAAGATGGAGTAGAAATTTCCCAGAGTGCTCTTATTGACGTGGCTTTTTTAGGAAAAGAATAACCAATGCCTGTTTTAAGAATAGATGGAACAATCACCATCTTCAGAGTGCATTGCAAAATCTGATAGTTTGGTAGGTCAAGAGACTCCAGACAGGATTTTACTAGTCTAGCCAGAGTTAGCCTGCAACAACTAGAATGTATAGCCAAAACAACATCAGTAGTTGATATAAGTAGTTAAATTCAGATGAGCAGAAATATTGTAATTCTTTGTAACCTTAACTGCAAAAAAATTATTCACAACTTCTTCACATTGCGAGATTTGGAAAGGCCTTTCAAATAGATAGACAGAGAGACAGTCTGGCTGGATTGTAAAGCCTATCTGTTTTCTGAAAAAGCACTGCTGGGTGATTTAAAATGGTAGAGCTCTCACCAGACAAGGATACTGTGATATCTTTGAATGTTGTATTGAATAATGCCCATTTTGAATATGTTTTTCCTTTGTCAGGTATAGTCTCCATTATAAACTATATAGACAAAGTTTGTCCTTGTCAGGCATAATCTCCATTATTTGCATTTCCCCCTGAGCCCAAGTCTATGCAATTCACAAATCTCATGCTCATACCTGTGCTTGCTATTTGTGCTAGGATTCATGACTACATGCGCTGGGGTGAAAAAACCCAGTGCTTCATCTGCAGACATATTATAGGCTGCAGCTAGGGAATCTGGCTCAACTGCATTGGTCACTGCAAGGGATCGACTATGGGTATCTATTTGCTGCTAGTGATGTTTCTCAATTGCCTGTAATGATCAGCTTAGTATCAGATGTGCATTCTCATTTTGAAGTGATTCAAATTAATTAAGGACAAATAAGAGTTACATGAATAGTAGGCCCTTTGACTATGATAACAGATCTGAACTTGTTATAAGAAACACATTTATTCGGGAGTCTTCTACTACCGAGGTGTTTTAATCACAAATACCCTTGATATCAGAGCTAAAAAAGGCATGGTGTATTCATAATCTTGGCTCAACAATGGCTCGTGACATATGACAAACAGTCATAACTGCAAGAACAGTGACATCTCCAAAAGATATCAACAACTGAAATAAAACAAATTGTTTAAAAATCATTTGGGGAGTTTCCCTTCAGTACCCACAGCATGGGGAATATGCTTCTGACATCCTAACTACTTATACATACTAAGTCCAAGACCATTGTGTTTCAGGAAAATGCAAAATCACTGAGATAATGCAGTCTCAATACTCAATTACAGAACACAGCAATCACACATTAGAGTTTCAGATCACTACTGAGTTACACTTAGGCCTAGCACTCCAGAATCTTCCACTGATAGCTGAGACTATATGAACACAAAGGTGCCCAATCACAGCCTTCTCTAGCATCAGCGGTTATTTAATGATGTAAACAAATCTTTAATAGCTGCAGGTGTCATGTTTGTCTTGGCAAGAGTAGCCATAGGTCCACTCATTTTTTTAAAGTTCATCCAGGAATGAATATGGTTAAAATATAAAATATGTGCTAGCTTTATTAAGCAGAAGGATAATGCTTAGACTGTGACCTACATGATGCAGGAATGATTAGCTTCCCAGGTGCTAGAAGAGTTGGTTGAGAGGGGTGGGAGTGTGTGGCCAACATAATCTCATTCTCAGTGAGGGGAAGGAGGCTGTTTAGTTTACCTTGCTGGTGGATTTTAACAATGGCTGGGAACAATATAGCAAGAAAACTGGGTAGATTGCAAGAAAAGGATTACCACGCAATGTCTTATATTACGGCCGTCTTTGCATGCATGAGCATGTCTTTGTGTGTGTATGTGTGTGTGTGTGTGTGTGTTTGCTTGTGTGCATATGAGTGCGTGTGGTCGCTCTCATATGCATATAAAGTGGATATAAAAAGTGTACACACCCCTGTTAGAATGCCAGGTTTTTGTGATATAAAAAAATGAGACCACAATAAATCATTTCAAAACTTTTCCCACCTTTAGTGTGACCTGTAACCTGTACAATTCAATTGAAAAACAAACCTGTTAAGAGAAAAATATAAAACATAAAAAACGTAGAATAAGCTGGTTGCATAAGTGTGCACACCCTTAAACTAATACGTTGTTGAAGCACCTTTTTATTTAATTACAGCATTCAGTCTTCTTGGGTACACACCTGCCATCAATTAAAGAGACTCTGATTAACCCCAAATAAAGTTCAGCTGTCCTAGTAGGATTTTCCTGACATTTATTCAGTTGCCTGCTACAGCAAAAGCCATGGTTCGCAGAGAGCTTACAAAGCATCAAAGGGATCTCATTGTTGAAAGGTATAGGTCAGGAGAAGGGTACAAAAAATTTCCACAGCATTGTATATATCATGGAACACAGTGAAGATAGTCATCAAAAAGTAGAGTAAATATGGGACAACAGTAACACTGCAAAGAACTGGACTTACCTCCAAAATTGATGAAAAGACAAGGAAAAAAATGATCAGGGATGCTGCTAAGAGACCTACAGCAACACTGAAGGAGCTGTAGGAATTTCTGGCAAGTATTGGTTGTGTACTACATGTGACAACAATCTCCCATATTCTCCATATGTCTGGACTATGGGCTAAGTTTTCAAGATGGAAGCCTTTTCTTGCACAGAAAAACATCCAGGCCCAGCTAAAATTTGCAAAACAATACATCAAGACTCCAAAAAGCATGTGGAAAAATATGTTATGGTCTGATGAGACCAAGGTTGAACTTTCTGGCCACAATTCCAAAAGGTACGTTTGGTGCAAAGACAACACTTTGCATCACCAAAAGAACACTATCCCCATGGTGAAGCATGGTGGTGGCAGTATCATGCTTTGGGGTTGCTTTTCTTCAGTTGGAACTGGGGCTTTAGTCAAGGTGTAGGGAATTATGAACAGTTCCAAATACAAATCACTTTTGGCCCAAAACCTTCAGGCATCAGCTAGAAACCTGAAGATGAAGACGAATTTCACCTTTCAACACGACAATGACCCCAAGCATACCATACATCCAAATCAACAAAGGAATGGCTCCACCAGAAGAAAATTAAAGTTCTGGAATGGCCCAGCCAGAGTCCAGGTCTAAATTCAATAGAAAATGTGTGGGGCAACCTGAAGACGGCTGTGCACAAGAGATGCCCTCGCAATCTGACAGATTTGGAGTGCTTTTGCAAGAAAGAGTGGGCAAATATTGCCAAGTCAAGATGTGCCATGCTGATAGACTCCTACCCAAGAAGACTGAATTTGTAATTAAATCAAAAGGTGCTTCAACAAAGTATTACTTGAAAGGTGTGCACACTTATGCGACCAGCTTATTGTACATTTTGTATTTTTTATATTTTTCCCCTAACCGCTTTTGTTTGTTTTTCAATTTAATTGTACAGGTTATAGGTCACATTAAAGGTGGGAAAAGTTTTGAAATTATTTATTGTGGTCTCATTTTTTTATATCACAAAAACCTGGCATTTTAACAGGGGTGTGTACACTTTTTATATCCACTGTATACGTGTGTGTGTTTATTTGCACATGTGCATGTATGTGTTCATTCTCATGTGTATATGCATATGTGTGTGTGTGTGTGTGTGTGTGTGTGTGCTAGTGTGTGTGTGTGTGTGTGTGTGTGTGTGTGTGTGTGTGTGTGTGTGTGTGTGTGTGTGTGTGTGCATATGCATTTGCCTGTATGCATGCAATAAAGTAGGTACTTTAATCTCACTGAATATAGTGCGACATTGCCTTGCATTTTCCTGCTGTGCCTGTGTTCAGACTAGACTGTATATTTTCTCCTGTACTCCTGAAAGATTGCTTCCTATACAGTTGATGTATGAAAAGCTAATGTCTATTTGGATGGATCGACTGTTCTAAGCTGCTTTTTGTACTGCTCTGCGCTTTGTTTATAATGTGCTGCAGTTACTGTTTTAATGTTTGTGAAACACGCCAGCTTCCACGTGCATGTGATACCTTCACATGCGCCTAGCTAGTCGCTGTTGTAGGGTGCACTAGACTTTTAATATTGTTTTGCCTACTGTAGCAATACTTTTTGATAACTGCTTCATTCATATTCATGTACTGCATAAAGAGCACGCTGACTGTGTTAGTGCCTACTGTTTGAGCTGCATATTTTCAGACGACATTGCTCTTTTTTCACTTTGTTGATGTTAGAGCCTAGCTGTAGACTCGTCTGTGAATTAGGTCTATAGTATTTTTAGATATGCATTACCCTTTGTGATAGAATCTACTGTTATTTGGTGTTGAATTTCTCTCTGCATTACTTAATTGTACTGTGCTTATGGTAACTGCCTTACCTGCTTACTACAACTACTAGGACATAAGGTGTGTTACTATTGGACAGTTACTAACTCTCTCTCACCTTCTCTCCCGTCTCCAGTTGTTCTTCCCCTGCATTTCCCCTTGGGACCTCGCCTGGGTGGACACATACACCTAACCAAAGTCACCTAACTCATCCATTATTTGCTCAGGCAGTATATCTGCTCTGCTGCCTTGACCCCCTTTTGGAAAGTTGGAATCAGGAGTCTCCCAGAGGAAACTGAAGAAGTATGTGTATCTGCTGCTACTTAAGCTTCTGTAATTTCTAACTCCTGCTTGTTATCTGTGTAAGCTATCTCCCTGTGTAAGCTATCTCCCTGCCAGGGCAGCCAGCAGCCTAAACCCCTCTTATTTCTCCCTCTCTATTCTCACTCACATCTAATTCCCTGAGTTACACTAGATCTTCCTTATTTCAATCCTGTTTTAGTCCATAGAATTCCCTAGTAGGCCTAGTGCACTTCTGCATTTGGCCACTAGAGGGCGTCCCCTCCCCACTGTTATTGCTTTTGCTTTACTCACTTCTTGCCTTTCTCAGCTTTTACTCTCATTTCTCACTTTCTCTCCCATACCTTATAACCCTCTCTACCTATTATATACATATATATATTACATCCAGAACCCCTACTTACCCTGCTACAACTTACTCTCCTGTAATCTATTCTCCACTGATTGGCTCTCGATCTTCTCCTGGTTTCTTCCCGCTCCGTTCGCCCTTCGGGCTCACTCCGCTCCCCTACCCCGCCCCCAAATACCACCCGCCCCCAGCACCTCTAGCTATATCCCTCTTGTTACCACACCCACTTCATCTCTACACCAATCAACCTCCTACACCCTAGACACGCCCCATACCACCCAATTACCTTCTTATAACCACACCCTCTTCTATTCTACATTATCAGCCTCAATTCTAAACTCTCACTCAGATAATTGATCTTCATCCTCCTCTAACACCTACTCCAACAACCCCACCCCCTCCACCCTACCTACTCCATACTCCCCACTATCTTTCAGGCTGTTACCACCGTAACCTTGTATAATAATCTTATAAACATATACAGAACAATTGCAACACTATATCACCAAGCAACCTTAATCAACATGTTCTTAAAACCTTCATCCATCTCTATTTTACTACTACTACTTCTTAAACTTTCATATCTTCACTACCTCACCCAACCCTGTACCTCCTACCATACACAATTCTATCACATAACTAACCATCTTAGTTCCCCTCTCTCACATTCACACTCATCTATTTCTCCCCATCTATACCCTATAAAACACCTCCTATCCTTCTCATACAAACTGTTCACTTCTCAGAAAAACTCCATCCCCATAGCAACCAGGAACCCCTCCACAATCACAATAAAACCCAATCCTTTTATTAAACTGCTAAATTACCTCTCTAATCCAATCCTTCATCTGATTACCAGTCTTTTATCAGGTGATATCCATCCCAACCCAGGGCCCTCCACCTCCACCTCGTCACGTAAGTCTATATTACTTACTTCTTTAAACTCCCAAAGCATAGTCAACAAAGTCACAACCCTCCATGCCTGGCTCATGCATAACAAACCTGACATCCTATGCATCTCAGAAACATGGCTAAAACCCTCTATAAAAGACTCTGAAATAGTTCCACCTAACTATTCTATCATTAGAAAAGACAGGTCCCACAAAAAAGGTGGTGGAGTAGCTCTCCTATATTCATCTTCCTTACTAATTACTCCCTACAACAAACCTATTCCACAATTTAACAACACTGAATTACTCCTCACTCTCCTACAAGTTAATAAGCACAAACACATATGTTTAGCATCCCTCTACATCCCCCCAGGGGAAAATATTTCCACACTTGAAGATATCCTCTCCTGGCTCTCTAACAACATCAGCAATGAAACCATAATCTTAGGAGATGTAAATATTAACTGGGCTTCCATCCAGTCACCAACTAACCCCCTTAACATCAACCTATATAACTTTTCCCAGCTAATCAACACTGTTACACGTCCATCAAAAAACCTCTCTTGTGGCAGTATTCTAGATTGGATTCTAGTGTCACATCCCCACAATTTTTCAGACAGTGGTACTCTTCCCGACCCTCTAAGTGATCATATGCCCATCTTCACTCACCGACTCCCCTGTATCTTATACCGCACCCACAATTATATTACTACCCGCAACCACAAAAACTTCAACCCAACAACCTTTTTAAATTCCCTAAAAGCAATTAACTGGAACAATCTAAGGACACTATCCTTAGAAGATGCAGTTGCTCAATTCAACTCAACATTCTTAGAAATACTAGACTCCCAAGCCCCTCTGAGAACAAAGAGAATAAAAACTAATTCTGCCCCCTGGCTAACCAAAAACACACTATCAACCATGCGCCTTAGAGATAAAGCCTGGGGACTATATCAGAAAAACAAGACCCCTGAACACCATATCAAGTACAAAACCCTTCGAAATAAAGTAAAAAAGCTTATTATCTCTGATAGAGAAAAATACTTCTTTACACTCCAAAACAATAATAAAACAAATCCTCAAAAATTTTGGAAAGGAATCTCTACCCTCCTTAATCCCAGTAAACCACACACCCCTACCCCAGACCCTAATGCCCCGGATTTAGACTTAGCTACTCAATTCAACTCCTTTTTCATTGAATCTATTAGCAAACTAACTTCCTCATTCCTTAGCCCCACCTCACTATCTAATACACCCCCACCCTCCCCTGCTAACATTCCACCCTTCACTACCCCTCCTTCCTCATTCCCATCTACTCACTGTCTATCCTCCACCTCTTCTCCTACTCCAACTTCCACATCATCCTTACCATCCTCTAATTCTCTCTCTTCCCACTCAGCTCTATTCTCACTAAAACCTATACCCACTTCTATAAAGAAACTTCTTCAGAAATTGAAGCCATGTACTAACGCACCTGATAACATTCCCTCTTACTTCCTAAGTATAGCTGCTGAAGCAATTGCCTATCCTATAAGCATTCTAATCAACCGCTCCATCCATGAATGTACAGTGCCCCAACTCTGGAAACAAGCCTTTATCATTCCTCTGCATAAAGGTGGCAATAACTGTAACGTCAACAACTTCCGACCCATTGCTATCCTGTCCCCCATTTCTAAACTTCTAGAAAAGTGTGTCCAACTTCAACTCTTACCACATCTCTTAGATAACAACCTTCTAACCCCTACTCAACACGATTTTAGGCCAAATCATAGCACTATGACAGCCCTCCTCTCCTATCTTGAGACTGTTAATAAAGCACGTGACTCTGGCCAAATTGTCTCCGCCCTACTAATTGACCTCTCTAAGGCCTTCGACACTATCTCACACAGCCTGCTCTTAACTAAACTTTCAAAACTTAACCTTTCTCCCTCCTCCGTGAACTGGTTCTCCAGCTATTTATCAAACAGATTCCAAGCTGTAAAATGGAAAAAGGCCACTTCCTCTTTTCTTAGTACCCCCACCGGAGTTCCCCAAGGCTCCATTCTTGGTCCCCTTCTTTTCAATATATTTATAAATGATTTCCGCAAATCCATTCCATTCTCTAACATCATCCAATATGCAGATTATTCTACCATTATCTGCTCTGCCACATCTTCCTCTATGCTCCAAAAGCTTACACAAGAAGCTTTTTCAATTACTGAACATTGGATGAAAATAAACCACCTAGCACTCAATGCCGCCAAAACTAAACTAATGGTATTTACCCCCTCAAAAACTACTCCTTTCAATATGAAGACATTCTTGATTACTAGTCAAAATAATTCATCCCTGGAACTGGTGTCTGAAACCAAGTTACTTGGTGTTCAAATTGACAGCCAGCTTAATTTCAACTCCCATCTACAACTAAATATTAAAAAAAACCCATCAAAAACTAGGCATGCTCTATCGTCAGAATCAGTACCTCACAAGCTCCTCTAAAATCACTCTCTCTTCTTCCTTTCTTATCCCCTACTTTCTCTACGGAGCACCACTGCTAACTAATCTTCAGTCCTCTCTAAAAAAACAACTTTCCTCTTGCTATAACAAAATCGCGAAGTTCGCTAACGGCCACAGGTCCTCCACCCACCACTGTTCCTCTCTCCAAAAAATAAATTGGCTTGAACTACCAAATCAACTCAACTATACTCAGCTAACTTTAGCCCACAAGCTCATTCTCAACCCATCTCTCTGTCCCTCCCTGTCTTCTGCCTTCAAGATGCACCTACCCGATAAGAGTTTTAAGGTCAAACAATCAAAACCTACTAGAAGTACATAAACCAACTTGTCCCCCAGGTAAAAACTTACTATCCTTTAACCTAGCTCGTCTCTGGAACTCACTCCCACCATCCATTCGCACCACTTCCAATCATTACACATTCAAAAAATCTCTTCATATGTATCTAAGGTCCCAGTGGGAATGCTCTTGCTCCCACCCCTCATAAAAATATGGTATTTACATCTTCTTTCACACTCATGTTACCTGACTGTACCTTATAATAGCTTATGTTTCTTACAAAATAACTACTCTGTATGTGTAAAGTAATATCACTTTTCACAGCATGAATACTTCACATTATTTTTCACTAGATTGTATTGTTTGAAAGTTTTCTGAATTTTGAACTCAAATGTTTGTATCTTTTACAATTGTATTATTTTTATTAGCAATCTATTGTTTTGTACCTAGTTTGTTTGTTTCTTGGAGCTTTTCTCCCCAGGACTCCATTGAAAACAGGCTATTTTTGGCCCAATGGACTATCCTGGTAAACCAACTGCAAATAAATAAATAAATAAATAAAAATAAGGTACTGGTTTCAGAGATTAGGGACCCAAGCAGAAAACCTTGATGGCTGCCTAGAGGATAGCCCCTCCTGGATGCAGATGCTGGTGTGAAAGGGAAGCTGACAGTCAAGAGGCAAAAGTGAGGAAAATGACCACAAAATGCAATACAGTTTGAGGTTTACAAGCTTTTTAAGCCAGCACATGCTGAAGTCACATATTAGCAGAGTGAATTGTGTTATCATATTGATTCTTTGATTCTGGAGTCTGTACACTGAACACATACCCCACCATTTTGTTTTGTTGTATGTGCTGCCCTGTGAATCTGCTTCTTGTGATCTGGTCCTATTGAGATCTACGCACACAGAGTTTTTTTATTTATCCTCTTCCTGCTCTGTTGCCATTTGTTCCAGCTGGTACTTTACCTCGGGTTCATATTACGTTATCAAAAAATAACGTAATCGAACCATCAAAACTTTGAAATGGCAGCATTTTTAAGCTTCTATTGTGGGGGACTGTGCCCCCCCCACGCTGAATATATATTCCAACTCCGAGATCGCACTACAGTGAGGAAAAGGCAAATATTCCAATCCTCACTGTACTGCGATCCCACAATACGATCTTCGAAATGCAGCCATTTTGAAGTTTTGATGGGTCGATTACATTATCTTTCGATAATGTAAAAGGAACCCCTTCACCTCACAGTTGTTATGATCCTAGTGCAGTACATTGCATGTGTCTGAAATGAACCACAAATGCCACCTCCTTCTTCCATATTCTGCTGCTACATATAACTGTCAGCAAAGCAGTTGATCCAATAATATGTTTCCCCCAATAATATGGGTCAAATACTCTCAGAAGTACTTGATCCAGGATTGACAAATATGATTGGTAACTCTTCTTATTGACAACACTATTCTTCTTCTTACCACAACCTTCATCCCTTCAGCTATGCAGAAATTCAGTTTCCTGGTCATAGTCTTCTCCACAATTATTCCAGTTTCCTAACAGGAAGTTGAGTCAGACAGAGTCAAAGGTCATTGAGAAATACAGGTAGACTCTACTTACTGATGTTACCTTGTCAAATTGTCCTGAAACGCAGACGTAAACCTGGATCTTATTTGACTAGCAGCTTATTCTGGTCATGGACCCATGAAGGTTAGAAACAAGTTTATATTGATGTGAGTTTCTTTTATGTAAATGTGATCTAAGCAGTGCAATAAGAGCCTTTTACTTGACTACCTGCACTCTTCTAGGGAATCATTTTGCTCTTTGCTAATATGCAACCAAACACAGGTCCTTGCAAATCAAATACACGTCTTGATCTAGCCTATTATAAGTAATCTCATAACAAAGGATTAAAATTAGCACATATAAATACAAAAAATATCCACAAAAACATCATGTACTCCAGAGGTGGGTTGCAGTCTTCCAACCTGAAATTCTATCTATATGAAAAATCTGGCTTGAAGCTGATGTAACAGATTCATAAGCACACTGCCAGAACATTATATTCTAACAGGCAGTATTTTGCCTCATTCCACTGCTCCAGACTGTTCTGCTTCTTGACTGAGACACAGATCTATTACAGTACACATTGACAAAACAATGTGGTCACTCCTAAGAACACCAAGATAAAAACACCTGCAATTGCATGGGTAAATGTACCCTAGACTTTCATGTCTTAGCACAGAGAAAGTCCTTTGGTTACGAACTATTAAGTCAAAATTCATTCTCCAGGGTGATGTGAATATTTATTTGAAGTTTGCCTTGGACAACTATAAATACCCTTCTGTTAATTTTCTTTTACTTTGAATTAATTCCAGCTACTGAAACACCTAGGTTGCATTGTAGCAAAGGGATGGGTTTGGCATAATAGTTAAGGTCTTTGTCTCATAGATACAAGGTACAAGGTTTGATCCTGACTTTAGGATATTGGCTATGTGCAAACAGAATCATATTTGCCTATGCACATTAAAGGAATGAATAGTATCTTCCTTCATTATTATGATTAGGAAAAAATACTAGGAAATGGATTATTTGATTCAGATTAGACTCTGAAGTCACTTTTAGGGTGAAAGATGTAGGCATTCCTAGGGAAACCCTATCCTTATGAAAAATCAAGTTTGGCCAAGAAGCTGAAAGGCAAACATTTTGGACACTCTTCTAGTGGATGTGATGGCCACCAAGAAATGAGTTTTCCAGAACAGGAACTTGAGCAGCACCAAATAAGCTGGCTCAAAGGGTGGTTTTCTTAGGAATGCCAGACTGAAATTCAGATCCTAGGCAGGGATGGGTTGTCCAATGGGGAGGACTCAGAGAAGGAAAATTCTTCCAGGAAGGCCTTGCAGAGTCTGTGGGGGCTAGAAGCAAAGGTTTATCTCTGAATGAAAGTTCAAAATTGCAGTGACTCGAACTTTAATTGCAGAGAAACTACATCCCAAATCAAATAATGTAGACATGAAAGGTAAAACATCATGAATGGAAGCATTGAAAGGATTGAGTTTCTGAGAGTCAGCTCAGACTGCAACATTTTTCCATTTGCTAAGATAACATTTTTCAGGTAGAGTCCTTTTGCGATACTGAAATGATTTGGATGATGTCCTCAAACAGGGTAGGATCTTTTTCTATTAATGGAATTTGAAGATCCAAGCAGTCAACTTTAGATTGTGGAGATCTTGGTGAGGCTTCTTGGATGGGTGTGATAACATAGTGGGGCTCTAGAAGCCAGGTATGCTCCTTGAGGTAAGGTATTAGCAGGCAGAAAAAACTTTTTCTGGGCCAGTACAGGGCAATGAGCATTACTGTTGCTTTGCACCGTTTCACCTTTTGTAAGAATCCTGGTATCAAGGGTAGAGTAGGCTATGCATATAGTATTTCAGAAGGACACAGCTTGACCTGAGCATCCACCAGGGGTTGCCCATCTTGGGGGATCAAGGCAAAGATGCTGCTATATTTGGTGTTTGATGGGGATGCAAAGAGATCACAGTATGGTTTGCCCCATGGTTGAATATAATATGAGCTACCACCAGTTTCAGACACCACTCATGAATAATGAAAATGATCTTGCTAAGCCTGTCTGCTAGGTAGTTAGATTTTCCTGGAATGTGCATTGCTTCTAGAAAGAGGTGTGGCTCTATCATCCATTGCCTTGCCAACATTAGGGATAGGACTTGGCTCCCCATGGCTTGTTTTTATACCATACAATTGCCATGTTGTCAGTTTGAATGGAAATCATACCTAAAGGGAGATTATCTTGTAGCTCCTGCAACACATGGAGAACGCCTGCACTTCTAAGATATTAATGTGAAGATCCACATGCAAAACTCCAATACACTTTGGGCTGTCTTCCCCTGAAAATGCCCTACCCCACCCCAAAGGTGAGGGATCAATGGTGGTTACTGCAGTTGAAGGGGGAAACACAGAGGATCTTTCCATATTGACATGTGAGGAGGTGATCCACCATTTTAAATATTCCTTGCAACTATTCATTATGGTCTGTCCTGGTTTAATTTCTCCAAGTGTTTTGGGTTTCTAATATCATGACTTGAATGGATCTCATTGCTAAATTAGGGTATGATTAGAGTTCATAAAATTAGTATTGCTGTAATCTTTGAGGTTAGCCAAGAGTGCTGTTCTCAGTACCTGTAATGTGCCCAAAATGGCCTCCTTCTATAATTCATTCAGTATGACATGTATTGGTAGCATATGTAACTTCTTCTTCTTTCGGCTTTTCCCAGTTAGGGGTCACCACAGCGGGTCACCTGTCCACTCATGATTGGCGGTGGAGTTTTACGGTGTCGGGTTGCCAGCCCGGCACCCTACCTTCCACAGAAGGCACACACATGCACACACTCACACCTAGGGCCAATTTAGAGTGTCCAATCCACCTACAGCATGTCTTTGGGATGTGGGAGGAAACCGAAGAACCCGGAGGAAACCCACGCGACCACAGGGAGGGCATGCAGACTCTGCACAGAAGGCACCCCAGCCGAGGATCGAACTGGATAACCTCTTGCTGTGAGGCTGCAATGCTAACCGCTGCACCACCATGGCCACCCTGGTAGCATATGTAACTATGATTGTGAAATTATTTTTTTATCAAACCTTTTGCTTCTTCTACTGTTGGAACTGTTTGGGTATCTTTCTGCCACATTGCTCTCGTATCTGCTTCCAGATCCTGGTATTTTATGATTTTGTGTCGCTCTGTACATAAGACACTGTAATCACTGGGTGCAACAATTTCAATGATCAATGTAACTTTTGTCTTTTATTCATGGAGTACTACATCTGGTTTTCACGTATCTATTTTTTGAACTGCCAATAATGGATGGTCTCATGTGATACAAATGTCATCATTCTCTATAATGCTTTTTGGTTCATGTTTCCAACACTTCTCATCTGCTACTATATTGTAATGTTTGCAAAATCCCCAATGCAACAGTCTTGCCACATTATTGTGCCTTTTAGTATGCAGACCATCTTCCATGAGTGTATCACACCCAGCAACAAGATGTGCGACTGTTTCCAGTTCTGTTTTACAGAACCTGCATTTGTCTGTTTCTCTCACACTGTCGATGGACTTTGTAAACCAATGTGTACATAGTCTACTATTCTGGGTTCCCATTATTATCCTTTCATCTTTTGGTTTCAATTTGCCTATCCTGAACTATTCCTGCTTCAAATCTTAGTCAACATGAGGCAGTTCCAGGAGATCTCTGTACTTGCCACTATATTTGTGGATTTTCCAACAAACCTTTATGGTTTAGGGTGATAGAGAGGAGACATGATCTGTGAGTTGAGACCACTTAACACATAATAATCATAGTAAGACTTTCATGTGATATAGAGCAAACTGAACCATTAGAATGGAAGATGTCATAAAGCTAAGCACCTGAAGGCCTAGTGCACTGAAGGAGGCCCAGAACTGAGCTGTGTATGCTCTGAACTTTGTCTTGAGGAGGGAGACTATGCATTGTACCGCATCCAGGTGGTAACCAATGTAATGATTCAGGTGGGTTGCAGGATTGACTTCTCCTTATTGATTAATATTCCCAAAGGCAGACAAAGATGGAAACAGTAGTTTCTGGCCTTCATTAACAGTTCTATTGTTATGGAAGTCGGGGGGGGGGGGGTCACTGATCCTGATATGGAAACACTGTGATCCCCTGTAATCACATATGGGCAATTACTGATGTGCACTTGGTGAACTCCCAATGGGGCTATGGTAAGACCAAATGACAAGGCTCTGAACTCTTAATGACTAGCTCCCATTTGGAAGCAAAGAGATCTCAGGGATGCTCTGGCAATCTTGATGTGTAGGAAACCATCCTGCACATCTACCAAGCACATCCATGTATTCCTCTGAAGACAGAGCAAAATAGATTACATCATGATTACTCTGAACTTGGTCTTTTTTACATTGTTGTTCAGCTGACTTGGTCCAAGATTGGCTTGAGGTCATTGTTTTTATTCAGAACCAAAAATAATCTGAAGTCGTAACCTGATCCTTTATGGTCTAGTGGGATCTCCTGGAGGGCTTTTTTTGAATTAAGGATAAAACTTTCTTTGTGTCTGCTTTCAATGGCCCTGCATGTTGGAGAGGAGAGGGATAGACGAGCTCTTCAGGGATGGCCCATGATATCCTTGGTTCTGTGGAACTCTACATGCTGTGGGTCTGTGTCCATTAAAGGGGCCACCTCTGCCATGGCTGCTTGTCTGAAGTGGGATCATAGGACTGATGCTTGGATTTTCACAATCATAATGACATGGGCCCCTTTTGGCTCCTATTGTAAGATGTTTAGGGTGATTCTCGAATCTGATTCTGATGGCAAAAAGCATCTTAGTTTCATAGGTTCATAGGTGTAACTAAATGAATGACCCAAGGGGGCTTTTTAAGCCTAGCCATGCTTCACAGCTATAGCTGTCAAGGTTTGGTACCCTAAAGTTTTTTAAGGAGTATGTCTAGATTTGGGCTTAGGTGGTCAAACATTTACAGGCTGCCTCTGTCTATTAGAGACATGGGTACCAGACCAGAAATAAGTTTCTGATTCATTATCCACTTGTCAAAGTTATGCTTGAACTGGACAAGGGAAGAACTCTGTTCACATGGATGTTCCAGAGAACAGGTAGTCCCTTAGACACATACATGTTCCTCCAACATGTCCTATTATGTTGCAGATGAAGTTTAGGTTCCTAGATCAGCTAATTCTGATGCTAGTTGTTTTGTGGATGTGCAGCTGGTCCACCAGAGTGGGATCAGAGGATGCCTTGTTGGCCAGGCATAGATCACTTCTCAGCAGTCTGAATGAGACAGAGTATGGGGATAGGGCTTTGAGGCTGTCTGCGTAGGGCATGTTATTTATGCCTGGAATTTTTTTTTTTTTTTTTTAGAAACCTCTGTGGACATTCCAATCATTGCATAATCCTAACCAGGGGGCATTGTACTCTGTGGTTGGTCTGATGAGGGCTGAGTACAGAGGAACAATGACATCCGTGGACCTAGATGCCATACTTTTGCTTATATGTCACACAACATAGAATCATTTCCTTATTACCATAGACACATGATGGTCAAAGGACAGGTTATTGTCAATGTGCATTCCCAAATCCCTGCCCACTGCATCTACTCTTAGGGGCATATTATCAGTGTGGTAGCTTCCAGGGGTAGCTGTATTCCTAAAGATTATTATTATACATTGCTTGGTATTGAATTTTAGACCATGGCTCTGGCACCAGTTATTAGTCTGTCAGGCCTTCTTGGAGGGTATTTGTATCTTTAGCAGATTCTATGACTGCAGTTAGTTTACAATTGTCTGCGAACTTGGTCAGACAGAGACCCTTGACGTTGGTGCTGACTTCAGACAAGTAGTTGGCAAAGAAGGGCAGACCCAGCACACAGCCCTGTGGGACTCCACTAGAGATTGGTCTCTTTGTTGAGGATGCTCCCCTAACTTAACTTCTTGGGTCCTATCTGTGAGCCAGCTGGCTATTCAGTGGGTGAGATAGGGGTTTATACTTAATTTTATGAGTTTACCTACAATGCTAAAGTTGGGTATTGTGTTGAATGCTTTCACCATGTCATGGGAGGAAACATTTTGCCCACATCCATTGCTTTGGTAATCTTCTTGAAAAAGTCCACCGGGTTGAGTAGGCATGATGTGCTCTTGAGTCCAGTACCTGAAGGATTCTTATGTTATTGTTTATCCTTTCCAGGATAAGTCTTTCCATGGCTTTGCATATACAAGACTTGTCAGACTTATGAGGTTTTAGTTACTGGGGTCCACAGATGGCCCACCATTGTCCAGAGGAATGACAGCTGCAGTCCTACATTTGCTTGGCATGAAACCTGTCTGGAAGCTATGGTCAAATAGCAATTCTACTAGTCATCATAGGTCATGTTTAATGTTATTAAGGAGACATCCTGAGATATTATAGGGGTCCATCTGTGTGGTGCTCCTGGCCGCAGAGAATGCATTGACGATCTGCTCTCTAGTGATAGTTGGGGGAGTTATGTTTGAGGTTATTTCCTGAGGGGTGTCTAAGGGAGGATAAGAAAGATGGTGTTAAATTAAAACTAAATTTGTCAGCCAGTAGATTTCCTATTTCTTTGGGCTCAGTATAGCTAGTTACAGTTTTAATTAGTTCAGCACGTTGTTGTGTACTGCCTTTGAGGCTGCAGACTTGCATGAAGTAAGCCTTGTGATTTTCTTGACCCTGAAGGCTATTTTTATCTCAAACCTGGCCTTGATTGACTTGATTTGTCCTTCTAGTTTCTTATTTATCTTGATGAGTGCATTTTTATCTTGTTGGGCATTGCATTTCCTAATTTTTGCTATGATTTTCTTCAGGGTGGTTTGTTTTTCTGAGATTGTCCTGTGCATATTCCAGGTAGGTATAGCTGT
Organism: Protopterus annectens; assembly: GCF_019279795.1. Classification (NCBI taxonomy): domain Eukaryota; kingdom Metazoa; phylum Chordata; order Ceratodontiformes; family Protopteridae; genus Protopterus; species Protopterus annectens. Next base: position 1,720,008,523 of record NC_056737.1, read on the forward strand.
CTCTGTACAGCTGTTAACACTATTAGTCAGTGTTACTCTGGAAAATTCCAAATAGGCAGTGGTGTTCTCAGAGTTTGGGGGAACTTGGAATTTTTTCAGGCTGTCACTTAATGGTAGGAATTTTACCTTAGAAAAGTTCCTGGAAGTTCCCAGGCTGGCTAGGGTTCTGGGTTTTATTTTTTATTTCAAAAGAGACAGCTTTATGGTTTGACCTTATTTAACAGGATATTACACAAGGGGGAGCAATGTTTTCCCATGTTTGTGAGGACCAGGTCCATGATGTTAGCATCTGGAGTAGCTGGTCCAGGGTGTTTGTGTTTACAAAGTCCAGAAATCTGTGGACCTGCATGACTGGGATTGTTTATGATTACCAGTTTACAGTGGGGTAGTTAACATTTTCCATGATTATGGGGCTGGGTTGAATGTGGATTATCTCCAGTACATTTAAATATGTTTTACAGGTTTCCTGGCTAAGAGAGGAGGCCCTATAAAGTGCAAGGACATTGTTTTGGGACTCTGCCTATGGTAATTCGCATGTGGAGAAGCTGAAGCGCATCATATTGTTTGGTCAGCCTTGAGGTGTGTTTTTTTATGTAAATTTAGATACCTCCACCATTTGTCTCTTCCTGTGCAGTAGCTGGTCTAAATATGTGGAAGGCATTATAGCCTTGCACTGCAGGTGGATTCTTTCTGCAGCTTTATACCATGGCTCAGTAACTGCACAAACATCTACATTCTCCTGGATCAGCAGAGCGTAGAGAAAGTGGACTTTCTTGTTTAGACTTCTGATACTGATCAGTAAAATTATCTTGCTCATCCTTCTGTATGCATTCTTTGAGAGCTGTACCAAATTGGGTTGATCTGGCATAAGGGGTGTTGGCAAAGAATGCCTTGAAGTTAACCATAAAATTGCAAAAGAGGAGCCAGGTAAGACACATCATTGCAATGCCTGTTTCCACTGCCCGAGCTGCTCCATTGGCTGTGTTGAGCATGAGCCACATGAAGAGATTGGAAATATTATACATGGTGCTCAAGGCAGTCTCTGTCTGCTTCCTCGAATCTTCTGTAGGTGGCTTTTTCAGCCATTCCAGCACCTGCTTGACTAGATCCCCCTGAAATCTGTTCATATGTGTGGCATAGTTCAGGGCCATAACTCTAAAGGTGCATAACGCATATGCTTATTCCCTAACCTGTCCATGGCCAGAGACTCCCTTTTGTGTAGATGGATAGTGGCTATATCTTCAGTCAGCTCTTTTTGGTGGTGCTTGCATGATGATGGAATCCATCAGAGGACCTTTCGCCCATTGTTGTCTGTCCTTAGGAGGTCTCAATATCTTATCCTGTTTCCTTGAGATTGATTCACAAGTATCTAGCTTCTGTCATGATCCATGAACAGCAAAATAAGCATGATAATCTGCCAGAAGAGCAACCCAAGAAGTAGAGGGTCGGGGGGGGGGGGGAGTTCTGTTGGCCAAGTTCCCCTTTGGAGGATTAGTTACAAAATTTTACTGAAGGTGACATCTTCCACAAGGGACTGTATTGATCCCTCTTTATTATCTGTGTGTGAGTCTCATGTGACAAACACCAATGGGGAGTCTATGTGGCTCCCAATTCACATTCTCTTTCATCAGATGGTGGGTGATCTGAGTCCTCAGAGGACTACATCTACATCTGAATAGACTGTTTAAGACCTGGAGCTCAACTCTGACCTATGAAGTGGAATGACGAGCAAGTGAAAGAGTGCCTAACGGTGGAGCCAGTACTGGAATTACCTTAGTTTAATTTCTCTAGGGAGAAGCTATCATCTTCCCCATAACCTTAAAGACCACTCCAACCTCCGCAGGATCAAAGCACATTCCATATGATATGAACATCATCACTCCCAAGGAAGAGGCAGCCTGCAGTGAAGGAGGAAACCTCAAACTGGAAAATGTGGAAGACTTTAAGGAGGGGACCAACATTGAGGCTTCAGAAGCCAAAGTCTCCAACACCAGAAATGGAGCTGCACAAGATGGCTCTGAAGATGGCATTAAGGACTCAATGTCAAATCCACAGAACAACCAAGCCCCACTTGGATCTGAAAATCTTAAGAGTCAAGTGGGATGAAATTGATGCCTATGGGATTGAGGTAGGGATTCCAGTCAGTTCTGAGGATACAGGCTTCAGGATGAATATCAGCTCTAAAGTTGCTAGTGCTGAAACATGGCCTGGGGAATGAGCAAAGACAGGGAATGTTCAACTACCCACTCTCCCCTCAATTCTGAGGGGGGGGGGAATACCCATTTCAATTTGCATTTTTAGGAATCTCCTCATCATACAGACCAGCTATACATCTGAAGCACCTCTGAAATACTTGAACGATCTCAGTGAGGAAGCTGAGGGTGGTCGGGAAGGTAGTGAGTCAACTCCTCCTCCAAAGAAGTTCAGCTTTCCAGCAGTTGCAGAGACTTGTCACATATTACTATTGACTCCAAGAAAGGCAGAGCCAAAACAGAAGGAATTGACTCTAATCTAGGTGGAGACTGCTCTTTGGCAAGTTTTAGAGTCAATGGAAAGGCTTCCTCATTGGCTTTTCTTTTCCTGGAGACATTGCTAGTCTTATCACATTTCTCTTCAGGCGTGGACCTATCCCTGACGTTTTGGGCTTATCTGCCTCAGAATCAAGAGGTAGAAACACTTTAATAATAAATTGTTTGCATTAGTCTGATACAGTCATCTGACTGAAAGCTTTACAAATGTTATAATGAGCATTAAAACTGTCCACCCTCACACAGCAAATGTAGAGATCATGGACATCTTGTGGGGGCATTTTGTGTCCACATGTGTATCACTTCTAGAAACTCTTTTCCTTATCGTCCATTCTGATGAGAAACATTAGGATCTAAGAACCACGAGTAAACACACACACGCACACACACACACACACACACACACACACACACACACACACACACACACACACACACACACACACACACACACACCCTTTCTAACCAAACTTACAATGCCTACCTTCATGTAGATTGCTATTCTGCCTTCCTCCCTTCCTTTTCTGTACCTATGCAGCTAAGTACATTGCAAAAGTTAAAATAGCTTAAAACATTAAATTAAACCAAATAAGCCGCAAAGTGTTAAATTAAACATAAATCAGACCAAAAGAAAATTTGTTTGGATTCCTGAACAATGATGATCATGTCTGACACAGTCTTGTTTTGTGAAAGAACTGCATCTTAAAGAACTACCTCAATAGGACATTCCTGTAACTGCTAAGGTATAAAAGCTCATAGGTCAGCAGTCTGAAAGCAAAAGAAATAAACTCCACATGAATCCAGCTGTGTAGTCTCAGCACAGGCATCACAGCAGCTTCAAGGCAGCTGAGTGGAGACTGGAGGAATGATAGCAGAATAAATGAAACACCTTTGGACAGTCATTCTCTATCCTCAGACACATTCAATTCCCAGTCCTCTTGCCACTTGTCAAAATTTCAGTGGTGCCAGAAATGTCCACACTTAATTCACTCAATGTAGGGCTATATTTGGACAAACTGGTTCCCAGAATAAAATATTCTCTGCTCTTTGTGAGGGGCTGTCACCCCAGCAACCCTGGTGGCCCACCCTTGTTTAACTATTCTACCTATATTCCTATTCAAAAACTTTACATGGTAATGACACCTGGACAGCCTCTAAATTATCAATATCTGTTGGTCTGCTATTTTGTGTCTATTTTTAACTTATGTATTCTGCATGTGAACAAAGTACCCTCTTCTGCTGTAGAGACATTCCCTCACATCCCCTGTCTTAGATTAATTGTGAGGCATATGCTATAAGCAATCAAGATATGATCATTCAAAAACCAGCTACTGAACAATGAATGAGAACACAACCTACCTACAATAATCAGAACACATCAAAATAAGCATTTTTGCAATGAGGCAAGCCCCCAAGCCCTCCACAATCCATGTTGTGAGCTTCATACATGCCTGTTACTTGCAAATACTAGCTCCATTGTTGTAGGTTGGTATAGAAAGTAGAATTTGTCCACTAAAAGGCATAACAGTATTGCATAATGACCCATAGGTAGCGCCTATTTTTTGAGTTATATGACCTGTCAGCAGGAATAAATCCTAGGGAGTTAGTACTTTAGTACTCCATCTGTTAGTCATTGATCAGTTGTTGAGAAGATGTACTTTGTAGGGGAATTGTAGAGATATGTATCTTTATATTCCAACTCTGAACCTCACTGCCATTTTTGAGCTAAGATGGAGACTGTCACAGGTATAGATCTGTTATCCCTTCAAAGTCTTTCAATTTGCCTGCTAGTCTTGAATTTTTCTATTTTTTCCACTGCCACAGTCCCTGTATTCTCTAATATTATCCTTCTTTAGGGTGCAGTCTGCTTTTACAGGTAGCACTTTTAAAGAATGTCCCTTGTTCTACCCTCTCTATGACTTTTCTTTTTCCCTGTTTGCTACCACTTCATCCATCTCATGTGACATGTCACTGTGTATAAGAAAGGCAACATCTATCCATCCCCCTCCAACTGATGATCATCTCAGTCACCTCCTCTGTGTATTAATAAGTCTATGTCCCAAGACTGCTTTCACTGTAACCTGGTGTAACCTGTCTCTCTAGTTATGATTCTTAAGCCACGTCATGACTGAGTTTCCAGTCACCTAAATTCTCTTCTCCATCTCCAGATTGGCTTTCATCTATTTTACTTTCTGCCTTTTACCACTATCCCTTCTATTTGAAACCTTTTCAAGTTCCACCTCTCTCATTGCCTAAGCCAGCTGCATACCTCTCTCCCTCCCTGTGTTATACCTAACCCATGTCCTAACCCATCTGTACTTTTTCCTGCAAATCCTGTTCACTGCTGTGTAGACTCAATAACTTCAACCACAGCCCTGTTTACAAAATGATTGCTTTTTTATAAAAAAAATTGTGGTGTCCAGAATGGCATAAAACTAGCCAGTCTATTTTGTTTTGATAACTAAGAAAGTCCAACTAGAATGGGAACATCTACTATGACGTGCTATTAAGAAAAGAACCAAAGATAATGTGATTATTAAAGAATTAATTTCAATTTACAGTACACTACAGAGATAAATACACAATATATCAACATTACCATGGAAATGAAACAAATAGCACATTCTTATATAATACAGGTGATGTCCTCTATCAAAGAAAAGAAAGATGCAGAAATGCAGTTTAAATCATTAGGAGGTAAAACATATAGATGAGGACAGCATATCCTTGATTTGTGGTATAATGAAATATAAATATAAATAACAGTTCAAATGTGGTTATAGCATGTCATAGAGTGGAAAGCAATTAGTGAAAGTAATCTGTAAAATATATAATGTGTAGTAAACTTTTTCTGAGCTGAGGAAGTACATCTGAGGACCTTCTGTGAATTTAGTTCTTTGGTATGTTACATGATAATATCTAACAGAATGTGTAAATTAGAAGACTCTGTAAGTGTGACTGTATTCTTATAAGTAGAATGAAACTAACTTCTGACTTTTAGTATGTTGAGTGCTATAAAGGAAAAAGTTGCATTAGTAGTTGGAATGACATTGAGAAACATCAGAAATGCAAATCTTACAGATACATTTGACTGGCAGGTAGGACTTAATGACAAGTACGAAATGAGGCACAGAAAAAGACTTGCAACAACAACAAAAAGACTTGCTACTTGAAGAGAAGCTGTATCTGTATTTACTCAGGGTCTGAGTCTCTATTTCCTGTTCAGACTGTATTCATTGGATAGGTGCTGTTATAAAACTGACACATTGCAAAGGACCATATAACTAAAGGGAAGGCCTGCAAGAATACAAGTTTTAAAATTATCTTTAAATGAACATCTTGTGAAAAAAAAAAATGAAAGAAAAAATAAACTGTTGTCATCACTATACCTATACGGGCCGACTTAGTGATTCTGTTTAATTCATCTAAGATTTGTGTTCCTAGTTTTCGTAGATTATTCAGGTCATCTTTCATGGAGAAGGATAGGTCCATAAGGTAGTACAGGTCAATAGGATAACCTTCTGCCAGTTTGAAATCGACCTTTATTGTCTTAGGTTGTTCTGCAAGTAAGAACATGTTAGATATTTTAGCAAACTGTGCATTTGACTATTTTCTTTACTGTTATATAATGGGCTAGCAGGTATTGTTTTCATGATATTATGCTGCATATGGATTTGACAGACTATTTCAAAACTGTATAACAACAAAAAGAGGGCATGTACTACGTCACTCTGCCACTGTGGGTAAACTGTTTTAGAGAAAGGCATACATTTTGTAGACCCTTGTACCACATCTCACTTTTACTTATAGAGGCTATTTCTACATGCAACCTTTCTGCACTTGATGTATCTGCTGTTGTGTTTTTTGTATCCAATTAAGACTCTCTATACAAATGTGCTTCTTTTCTGGGGAGTGTGTGGGGTGACATGGTAGTGTGGGTCTGCTTAAATGATTGCTAAGAATCATATAACAGAGTACCTTAGATTAGCAGTTCATAATCGTCACATAATATGCTGCACTATCTGGCTCTTTGAGTAATCCAGCCCAGCCTCTCACTTTGTTAGAGATGCCTGTAACAACTGAATAAGCAATGTTTTATCAAAAAGGAATCACAATCACATATGATGAAAAAAGTACTGTTACATAAGATATTTATTGCTATGGATATGGTATGAATCCTGTCACTGTTAAATAATATTTGATTGACAAGGCTACAAACCTTGAATCCTCCACTACTGTTACCAGTTTTAGTGACTGATGTACAAGGTTTAAATCCCATCATTGTGTCAATTGGTTGAATCCCATAATTTTGCCAAATGTATGGGGTTTGAATCCCACTACTGTTACCATATAATGTAAGGTGTAACAGTTACAAATGCCAATTCTTCACCACTGCCACTAATATGTAAGTAGTAGGATCACTTATCTTAATACCATATGACAAATGTGCTCTACTGCCTTTGGTTATGACCAGCACCTGTTACACCAAAGTAAGCTTTACAATATCAGCACCAAAATAAGACTATAATTATGGACTCCTCAATGGTTCAGCCACCTCATTCTCAACTCAGTGCCTTCCAGTGCAAACTTGTCAGCATTGTTTTTTATTGTTCCTTTGCTGACCAGGTTAGTCACACTATCTAGGGGCCTCCTTTCAGGGGAGACCGGAGGTGTGAAAAATTTGGCCAACACATTAAGGAACTTCCACTATTCTTTGTGATATGTGCTGTGGGATCTTTTTAACATCTACTTGAGCTACTGCCATCTCAGGCAGATAGAACCTAAGTTTAACATCTTAACCAAGGACAACACACTCAGGAGTTCAGTACCCCCTTATGCTATACTACAATGGCAGCAATCAATCTATCTGGTGTGGGAATAGAACCCACAGCTTTCTGCTTCAAAGGCAAGTGGGCTACTTATTGCACTACTGACAATGATACAACAGCAAATGAAACTTATCCAAAACTGACTTTCATACATACATTCTCACAATGCTTCACAAGAGGGGCTACTCATACCTTTTCAGTGACAATACCTCTTTCCTGTATTCATAGTATACTGCTACCAGTTAGAATACTAATGTGATACCACAATCTTAGTAAATGACCACAACTTCTAATGAGAAAGCCAACACTAAATTATAATAGCTGATGGGCAACCATCTCCCTAAAGAAGTGCATGTACCAGCAGTCACATCAGTGCTACAAGGATATCCTTCACTACTAAAATAAAGCCACAAACATGTATGAATGAACAATGAAAATTCAGTCTATAAAAATATCTGATTATATATATATACATATGATGAAGTAGTGCAGTTTTAGAGAATAAATAAAATAAAATGTTTAATAGGGGTAGACTGATAACAGACACACACACACACACACACACACACACACACATATATATATATATATATATATATATATATATATATATATATATATATATATATATATACCTACATACAAACATATATATATATATATATATATATATATATATATATATATAAAACTGCATCTGTGATTTTCAGTTACTCACTATAGATGACAGAAGCCTGAGGTTGAAAATACAATATAACAAATAAGTAATCCAGTAATCAGGCAATTTTGGAAAGCATTGGATCTTTCATAAGTGCAGGTCCACATTATCTGAGCAGAGAAAGTTGCCTGTTACACAGTAACCAGATTATGTCATCTGGTGTAACTAAATCCTTGATTACATTTCTGCTCAAACTAGAACTTTCTTAAGATGAATAAGAGCCCCAGATGAGAAGTAAGAGAAGAGCAGCAGTCCTGGTTCAGAACACTCCACAGATGTTAGACAGAGCTTTTAAAATAGCTGTCAGGGTGCACTGACAATTCTGTTCTTTCCTGAAGTAATGCATGTTGTAGAGGAAACAGTGAACGTCATCTGCAAACAACTCTATATTATTTAAAGAAAACACTTGCAATGAAATACACAACTATCCCTTTTCAAGGGTGACCCGAGTGCACTGTCTGGTTAGGTAACTTGCTCTGAGTAGCACAGTAAGTAAATAGTACTGGCTAGAATCAAATACTGTATCCTGAACTACAAGAAGCAGGTTATTAATGGTGGAGAGCCTTAATAATTTGCACTAACTGCCAGTCATTGCTCCCACTTTTAGATCATAAATGAGTTTTCTTCACCTAAAAAATGTTGTTTGAGAAGAATGAACTTCTGTCATCAAATTACTAAATCCCCTGTCTTGGAAGACCTTGTACATTTTTTACATCAGAATAAAACCCTTTTGACCTTTCTACATGGCATCTTTTTTTTACCTTAATATTTAACTTTGCCATTTTTGTTATCCATTGTATCCCTGTATCTTCATATTATTCCACCAGTAGAGTCTAGCCTGGCTTAGCAGGGAACATCTTCAGACTTTTGTAGCAATGTTCAAATGTCAAGCTGCTGTGACAGCTTTGTTATTAAGAAAGTCTACCACAATATTCCACTCTCACTTTTCCTGCAACCAACAGAAACACTGAGTATCAGTGACTGTCTACCAAGGTAGGTTCATCATGTTAACAAGGTAAAGCTTGTGTTTCGACCTCCTACCTGGCAGTTCTACTGCATAATTAATGTTACTTATCTTCCTTACAAAGGTGAAAGGTTCTTTCCATGCTGCTTGTAGCTTATTTTGCTGAATAGGAACAACACCACTACATTTATGTGAAAACAGTCTATTGTTCTAACCATCTTTTCACAACAACCGTTTTTCTGCTGCAGTGCTTGAGCTAGGAGCTCCTCTGCCAAACTTCATGACTATCCTAAGCTTGGTACTGAAATTATATACTCCACAATATACTCTTTATGTAACTCACCTTCAACCTCCAACTCATCACAGATTAAGTCTAGATGATTACTCATCTTATAACAATAACACAGCACAAATGATGAAAGTAACTGTGGATTCTTGGAGCACCTCTCTGTACACAAACAGGAGATGTGGTAGGTGTTTATCTCACTTAACCTGGTCTGGCTCAGCATAGCTTTAAGAGCAATGTTAAATCTTTTTGTCAAGCCATTTGCTTGTTGAAGGTAGGGAGAAGATTTTAACTGCTTTACTGCAGAGCATTTCCACAAATAGTTCAGCAGTACTGATATAAAATTAACCTTCTGACTGACAGTATTTCCTAGAGAAAATCTAACCTTCTGTAAATTTTGAATAGAGCATCTTACCATCTGCCAAAGAGTACCTGGTAGCAAAATCCACCAACACTACCATGATATACCTCTTACATTTAGCATTTGGGGTATTAAGATGTTTTGCAATACAAATGGCTATTCACTCAAACAGTTTCTCAGTAACAGGCAAAGGCACAAAAACAATCTCAGCTTTTTCTCATGCCTTGAAAACCTTTTGGCACTGCTTATATGTCTTACAGGGAATTATGTTGACATGCAAAAATAACTTAGTGATTTCCAAAGCTGCAAAAATATGACACTGAAAGACATTATTAGTTAAAGTCAAACCAGGATTTTTTTTTGCAGGGTGGAACCCCCCACCAAACCTCCTGCACTCCTCATGCTGGAGAACATCCCCATACCTCTCATAGTAATATACAACAAATCTAGAGTTGCACAACAGTGGAGGAATGGGCAATCACTGCATAACATGGCGTGCAGTCCTAAATGGATCATTTTTTCAGATGAGTTTGGTAGCTTTCACTGTTGTATTGTGTTGAACTGTCAAATCAGCACTGCAGAGTTGCACTGCATTCTGGACTTGCAAAGCTACTTACAACACATACGGCAGCTGCCTGCATCCCATGCTGAACTTTAATTGCTTCTCTATTGGTTCTCTTTAAGAGCACTGTTGTACCCATTCAGCTGCTTCGGCTCTGAGACTAATGGGAATAGAATTTCTGGAATCTTGACAGTAACTGCAAGCTGGGTAAATACTGGAATAAATGCAATGGGTCTGCTGCATTTTGGTTTGCAGTCCATTTGAGGCTAAATAAACTTGTAAAGCCAAACCTGTTCTCTAGGCCAGAGCTCAAGCACAATCCAGAGACATTCCTCAACCTACCTCTTAGCTGTGCCTGCAAGGAATGTTCCTGTCTCTAGCTTAAAATTTTGCTCTGTCCCTCCTAAAATTGTTTCTTTTTGTGAAAATATAGTGGATTAGAACTAACAAATAATGAAAGTCATTACAGTTACTGTCTTCTTTTTACTTAAAAAAATGTATGTTAGGCGTGGCCAGGATGCTGAGGATATAGAAGCAGAATTCATCAGCTCTGCTGTTCATATTTCTGACAGGAAATTTTATTTTTAAGTTATCATATTTTTTGTTTTCACAGTGAGCTAATAGCCTAAACATTCCTCTTCGATAAAATATAAATATTATTTAATTATTTTTATATTTTCTTGTCAAAACACTATCTGGAAGTCTTGTACATCAATGAGCCACACAAAAACAAGCTCTCAAGACACATCATTGAAGAAGGAGTTTCAAATTGTTCTGTCAAATATCCAGGAACTGTCCCTGAAAATGGATAAAATGGGCAACGAATTAGACATCTTTGAGGAAAGATATACAAAGCCGATGGAACTAATTCAAGATACTTTCAATCAACAGAAAATATAGATTTCTGGAATTAAAGAAACCTTAAATGATGTGGAAAAAAGGTTTTCAGAAGAAGAAAACAATACTGTGTTCCTTTTAAAACAAAATACAATACTATTGAGCAAACCAGATGATTTGGAGAACAGATCTCGAAGAAATAATATTTGCATTATTGGTTTGCCGGAGAAGAAGCCCTGTTTTAAAAATAGTAACTCTCCACTAAACCTTAACTTTTTAAACAGGTAAAACTCAAGTTACCTACTTTCACATCTAACTTCTCTAGTGCACACTGCAGAGTGCATTCCTTTCAATCTTACCCTTAAGCATCCCTGTGACTAGCACTTTCTCTAATACCTGCTGGAAAGCACTAGGAAGCCTTAAACTCATACAAACATTGAACTCTCCTTGTTAACAAGGAGAAATTAATAGTAGGCACTAAACAGCCTATAATTGCAAAGTACCTTGCTAAGGAAACAGCTCCTATACTTTACAAAAAAAAAAAAAAAAAAAAAAAAGCACCAAACCAGGCATGTCCAAGGGACAGCTTCCGGTGATTTCTCCTGTCCACCTGGTGAATCTGGGCATACTGGGGCAATGCAGCAATTGCCTCATGTACACAGACAACCCTCTCCTCCTACCACCCAACACTACAACCTGTGAGAGATGCACTTACATAGCCATAATGGAAACAAAGCTCTCTCCACCCAAGATTGTGCTAAACAGTCAAAAGGAGAAGGTTAACACCCAAGCAACACATAGCCCTTCTAAACCCGCACTACCAACACCCACATATAGCAACACTAAATCCACATATGCAGAGGCCCTTAACTGTAACCTGCCCAAGCAACAAAGACCTCTGAAGCTGAAATGCAAACAAACACCATTCACAACCAATGTGTCACATAGTTCACAACACCAGTGTGCCACCCAGCAACAGCCCCTAAGGCAAGACAATGTACCTAACACTTTAGTCATAGGTGACTCTATAGTCCGGCACACTGATGTCCCTCTCACCAGGTTGAATAAGGAGAAAATTACAGTCAGCTGCCTGTCGGGTGCCAGGATCCGCCACATAACGCATGCACTCAAGTCACTCCACAACAAGTACAAATATGACTCTGTCATTGTCCATGTTGGAGTAAATGACTTGAGACGTACCTCCCTGGACTACATGAAAAGAGACATGGAAGAGCTCTCGGATCATGTGGCCCAGGCAGGTATGACCCTAGCCCTGAGTAGCATCCTGCCTTCGCCCAGAATGATACCACAATATAAGGATAAAATTATTGACTTCAACAATTGGCTAAGCTTATGGTGTCATTCAAAGGGGATCCAGTATCTGTCTGCCTGGGATGACATGATTGACAGACCATGATGCTTTGCCAGAGATGGTCTGCACCTGTCACCCCTGGGATCAGGTTACTGGCTAAGGCTCTTGCCACCCCTATAGTGCCTTTTTTAGGCAAACTTCAAAGGACAAAACCACCACCATAACAGGTACAAGCATGCAAAATCTGAAGGTAATGCTACTCAACGCTAGAAGTCTAAACCTCAAAATGCACTCTCTCGAGGCACTCCTAAAAATGGAGAACATCGATATCTGTGCAGTAACTGAGACCTGGTTTAAGGCTCCAGAGAGCACCCATGCAATACCAGGCTACAACTCTTACCACACTTTTCGGCCACCAAACCAGGACCGAAACACTAAAGGTGGAGGAGTGTCAATATTCACCAAAGATATTCACACCACCAGGCTAGTTGGCCAACACAATGTGTCTGAAATTCTCCAAGTGCAACTAACACTAGGTACGACTGCAATCCAAATTGTAGCTTGCTACAGATCCCCCACCATACCCCAAGATTCCCACTACACCTTTCTAAACATATTGGAAATATTAAGATAGAATCAAACACCCTAATACTGGGTGATTTTAACTACCCTGCCATTAACTGGGAAAACTACTCATGTCCCAACACCTTTGCGCAACGGTTCTTGGAATTCATAAATTCAAACGCCCTGGATCAACTAATCCATAGTCCCACCAGGGGCTCCAATATCCTAGACCTGGTCATTACCAACATGGGAAATCAATGCTCCATACCTATGGTCACCCCCTCGTTAGTCAGGTCTGACCATAAGCTAATTACCCTTAACATCCACATCCCACCCCCACCTCCCAGTAAAGAAACCACCATAAAAAACTTCTCCAAAGCCAAATTCATGCTACTCAAGTCAGAAGTGACAAACTTCATGACACCCATGCAGACGGGAACTGAAAGTTCAACTGCTGAATCCTACACTAAGGCACTGTATGAGCACATCCACTCATGCATGAATCGTGCCATCCCAAATAGAACCAAAATGCTCTCATCAAAAAAAAGGAAGCCAATCTGGTGGTCCCCTGCCATAAACAAACTTTACAACAAAAGGAAGAAACTTTTGCAGAAAAGAGGAAAATCCCAGGATGCAAAAAACTCCCTTACTAGCCTCAGTAAGAAACTGAGATGCCTCATAAAATCCTCCAAAGCTAGTTACGAAAATAAAATTACCAAAGATTCCAAAGACAACCACAAAGCATTCTATAACTATGTCAAGAATCTAAATGGCAATGCTCAGATCTGCTCTGAGCTAAAACAGAATGGCATTGAATATACTGATCTGAAGGATATTGCCAATATCCTGGCAGATCGATTCAGTGCCAACTTCACCCCCCCCTCACCCCTAAATGGCCCATCTCAATACCGGAAGATTGCCAAATTCCAGTAATAACGGCCACACAGGTACAAAACGCACTCTCTAAAGCCAAGAATACAGCATCCATGGGACCAGATGACATCTCGGGCTGTGTACTACATGAACTACAATATGAACTGGCACCTCACCTAAGTGTCATGTTTAATCATAGCCTCACCTCAGGTTTCATGCCCACTGAGTGGCAGAGCTACAGTTATCCCAATCCACAAGGGGATCCACCTTGGATCCCGGAAACTACCATCCCATCAGTCTGACAAGCCTTATCTGCAAGGCCATGGAGCGTATTATCATGGAACTTATAAACAAAGACATTGGCAACCTTCAAACACTGGACCCCACCCAGTTTGGGTTTGTGAAGGGACGATCTTGTCTCCTGAACCTGATTTACTTCTTTGAATCAGTCTCCAGAGCCATGGACAAGGGTAAGGTGGTCCACACAGCCTATCTAGACCTTGCCAAGGCCTTTGACACCATCCCCCACTCTGGAATCATAGATAAACTTACTAAGTTGGGCATTAATCCCTATGTCACCCAATGGGTTGCTAAATGGCTTACTGATAGAACCCACACTGTAAAAGTAGCCGACTCCAAATCCAGCTCCAGACAAGTGACAAGTGGAGTACCTCAGGGTTCAGTGCTGGGGCCGCTCTTGTTTGGCATCTACTTCTCAGAAGTACAGGTCAACACTAAGGGACTCTGGCTAACCAAGTTTGCAGATGACTGCAAACTGGGAGCCATTATTGAATCCCCAAATGATGTGGATACTCTACAAAAGGGCCTTACAGAAACAGATGCTTGGTGCCAGAGCCATGGGCTCAAGCTCAATGCCAAGAAATGTATTATTATCCCCTCTGGGAAAAAACATATATCCATGAATTTCCATATAGGTGGCAGTACACTAAACACAGAAAGTGTGATAAGAGACTTAGGGACACAGGTGGACAGTGGTCTCACCTTCGATAACCACATCGCCACAACAGTCAGGAATTCCTTCTATGTGGCACACCTCATCACGAAGGGCTTTTCATCCAGAAAAAAGGAGGTCATTGTCCCACTGTACTCATCCCTCATTAGACCCATTATAGAATACAATGCCCCATTTGGTATGTACCTCTCAAGACATCTGCAACAACTAGAAAGGCCTCAGAAATACCTCACTAAAAGAATCACAGGCCTAAAGCAGATGCTCTACGCTGACCGCCTTAAAAAACTCCAGCTATACTCTGTCGCATATCGTCTACTCAGAGGCGATCTCTGCTTAACATAAAAGGCCATGTCAAACCCAGAGTTGTTGGACATGTTACACTTAAAGAAATCCCAATCCCTCAGAGCTACACGCTCCAGGGATCTAAACCTTGTCATCACAATAAACAAAACATGCTGGAGGGATAGGTTCCTGACCCAGAGACTCCCCAGACTCTGGAATAGATTGCTCATACATGTCAAGCAGAGTGCCTGTTTGGACCTCTTCAAGAGGAACCTTGACGATTGGATGGGAGAAAGGAAATTCACCCCAGGGATCACGTCAGTCGCCCTGCTAGACAGGGGTCCAGGAAAGTAAATAATGTGGGAAGAAATAGCCAGGGAATTGTTATGGCTAGGCTTGTATAGGCCCTAGGGCTGATAGCCTAGTACCAACCTATGAACCTATGAACCTATAAGATACAAAGAAACAGCATGGCTAATTTCCTAACATCATGGCTTCCTAACATCCTTGATCACCATGAAGCAATGTCTTATGACATCAAGAGAGCAGACAGATCTCTAGCTATGGGTCCTTATAAAAAATAATTCCATTTTGAAGTCAATTGTAGTCAAGTTTTTCTCTTTACAATACAAAGAATTGATACTCAAAACAGCTTGGTCAAAATCGCCAATCAAATTAGATGGGAAAATAATAAGATTTGACAATGATTATTCCTCTCTAGTGATTTCTAAAAGGAAATGTTTTCTACCATTAATTAAAGACATCAAGAAAAAAACAGATAAAGGTACAGCTGCTTTTCCCTGCTGGTCTAAAATTATTTCTTCCAGACAAGACCAGAATTTTTGAGGATTTAGAAAATGCGTTATCTGAAAGAAAAAAAATATAATTAAACAAACAGAAGAAATGGATTGGAGTAGCAGATCCCTGAAATGAATGGCTGAGAGAAATGGCTGGAAAACTAATGAAAAGAAGAAGAAAGTGAAAGAAAGGTGACTATTTAATCACTTGCAATAGTTTTCTATTTGTTTAGTTGTTTAAAGTCAATTAAACACAAATAGTTTATTTTAATAATATCTCATTCACACTCTTTTACCTCAAAGAAGGAAACTTGGATATCTGCAGCCTGAGGTAACATGTTCAATTTATTTTATATGTACACTAGCTTATGCATTTTTTTCTCTCAAAACTAAATACTAATTTAACTTTCAGCATACTAAAAACAATTATATATTTTTGTAGTAAGCTGCTGTTAGAACTAATGTTGTGTCTTTCATTTTTTTCCTGGTTAGGAGTTGCCACAGCGGAACTCCGGTCCGCTAATGATAGGTAGAAGATTTTTACGTGCCGGGTCACCAGCCCTGATGCACAACCTTCAACGAAGGTACGCCCCTTCACACATATCTCCACAGAAAATGCTTTAACTGAGAATTGAATGGACAACGTCTTGCTGTGAGTCAACAACACTACCGCAGCACCACCACCGCAGTAATTTGCTGTTATAAGTAATAATCACTTTATTTTGATTCAATTTACATAAATCAATATTTAATTCATGTTATGTAGTATAATTTCAAAAATGAGAGGCACATTATTGCTGTGCGCAGTTTCAGTCAAAAGTATTGAAGATTATAAGTTGTACCTGCATGCTCTATAAGTAGCTTAACATCAGATGGTCATTAGAAATTATTGGTTTGTATTCTTTTGTTTCCTTCCTACTTGTTTAAGCGATTGCCTCTTAAGTATTTGGTCATTACGTCTGATCTGAATTTTTATGAGGTCGAGGTGTTAGCACTATGTGGTTGGAATAGCCAAGACTCAAGGGTGAATCATATTGTTTTATTTTGGTATTGACTGGACCCTGCAGTGCTTTTTTTTTCATTGTGCTCATTGGTGGATGATTTTGTGAGAGATCGCAGACCTAGTGGTATTATTTGCATCAATGACATCACTCATGGCAAAGCGCAGTGCTTCATTGTTTTGGAAATAAATGTTTTTCTTAATGGTAGCTGTGGAGTCAAGAGTGGGGTGCTGCTGGCTGGTGAAGTGGTTTGTTGTCTGTACTGAGCTGAGTAGAATTACCAGGAAGCTGTGCTGAAAATAATAAATAATGGCTCATTTTGTAATATTTGTAATGCTCTGTGTATTCTGGTGATTAGAAATTGGCAAATGAAAGCTGGCGCTGTTTTCTTGGCTGACTGAGGCTGACTGGGAGGGGAATGACAGATGTGACAGAGATGGATTTGTTGACTGGCAGCATGTATTACTCTCAGACTAAAAGGTAAATATTTTGGTGAAGGTAGGACTGTTAATATATTTACACAAGACTACACAAACTAGTGTGAGCAAAGGATGTTATATGTTTAAGCTTTTACACTGGCTTGTGCTTGAGCTGTATTGAATTTCCCGCCATGATCGTAAACATTCTCACAGTATAGCTTGTCTTTCAATCTTTGCATAGGCAACATGCTCATGCACACATATAGAATAAACTAAATTAAAAATATTTAACTATGTAATGGGTCAGCACAGCAAGACAGGACTATTTTCTCATGAGCAAGATTTGAAAAATACACAAAAACTAATCAGTAACTTGATAAGAAATGTGTATCCTTGAAATATTAGAGGCAATAATATCCCAATTTGCTCTAGACAGAAATGCAGAATAGGCAAAAAATGTTTCTCCATTCAACATTTTAAACTATATTCAGTTTAATGAATGTGTTTGAACATGTATGCAGTCAAATGCCTTTAGTATTTGCTTGTTACCTTTACTTGCCACAATTCTACTGGTCTTCTTTCCTTGCTGTTTCTAGCTTCATATAGCCCTTGCTTGTTTAGCAACCTTTTTTAAAATTGATAATGAAAATGATGACAAAGAGCCAAGTGAAATTATTATTAGATGGCAAACTGCTCGACCTGCAACCTACTTCAGCAAACATAATCACTCAGAGGCTGAGGAATCAAATATGCAGTTTAGGTATAATAAATTAATAGAAGTATACAGTTAGTAGTTACTCAAGCTGGCATACTCTCCTCTCACACAATCACATCATATCCAGAAATTTATTATATAATTTACTTATTACTAATGAAGTAGAATGATGTTGAGTGACACAACTGGGTGGATTGCTTGGCTAGACCTATACAAGCTTTGAAAGCTGATGACATAGTGTGCACTTATGAATCCATGAACATGTATGTTGAATTGCAAATGTTTACTGTTGTCATTATAACATTTTATTTTAAGAAGCAATTATGTCAACAAAGATATGAACAATGGTAGTTTACAGAGCAATAATAAGATGATTTTACTTCAAATATAAATGCTAAAACAGTTTGACTGTCCCTTAAGTGTGTTTTCTGAACATCAAAATTAAATACAGCATTTAGTATAATAGAACGCAAACCTATCTCGAGAATGAACTTACATATATTAATGATAGACTGTCTGTCAAGTTAGACATAAAGAAGAGTATCCGTACTGTCTGCAGCAATAAAGTAAATGGAGACTTCAGGAAATATTCTAATATTTCTTAATGGAAAATACATTTATCTCTGTAATTGCATGATATGCATTCCTCTGATGTTAATTGGAAAATCCTAGTTGAGTTACTAGAAAATATTACTTTATTGTATGTTTTGTACAAGTAAAGCAAGATAAACATATTCAAGAGAATACTGACACACAGGATGGAAATAGCTTGCTTATTGCTCTGAGGCAGTAGTTTTGATTCTGTAATCTACATCAGTTTGTTAAATTTTTATCATCAAAGAAAACAAATGTTTTATACTCTTAATATAATTAATAAGGTTACAAATAATATAAAACTGACATATTTGAAAGGATTTACCAATGTAAGCATACTGAAGCCACTGGTGTCATCGATTCTTATAATGAAAGTTGTTACTGAAAATAATACCTCTTGATACTTTACACAATGTAAATAAAAGACGTAGCGTAGGGAACTAACATATATATTTTTATAAAATAAGCAGGAAGCTATGTTTTCATTTACAAACATTAACCTCTGGAACTTATGTTTGGTTCATATCTAAAAAACAACTTCAGTTCTTCACCTTAGAGACTGATAGCATTTATTGATATTGCTTTTTGTCTAATTCTTTTGATTCAGCAAGACATGTTCTCAATTTTATGAATGCAAACTCAGGACAATTATATGATACATAAAAACTGCACATATGTCTAAGACAGCTTGCTGATATCATCAAACACCAAGTTTCTTTGATTAACATTTAGGATACGAGTTTTAATAGAATACGGTATCTAGTCTATTATATTACTCTATTTTTAGTTTTACAACAATAGCAATAAACTATATTCTGTATTTAGTAAGAAGTTTTGAATATCTGGAAAAATTGATTTCGCAGTCATCTGAACATATGATAATTTTTAAATTATAAAGACCTTGTTAAAGATAAGTGCTGTTACAAAACACATAATAGCCTGTTTTACTCTATATAGTTTTATTATAGTGATATTGTGGAAGAGTAGAGTTGAACTAAACCTGCTTCTATAGTCAGATAGGATAACTTGGATAGAATTGCTATCTAAGTCTGGAGTTTCACACTCCATGTAGGGGATGACAGAACAATTTTATGTTCATTATTTTTTGTAATATTTTTCACTTTTTGGTGTTTATAGTTTTACACATTTGATACAATTGCACTAGTATAACTTTCATTAAATGTATAGTTATCTACACTCATCTTTCATGTGTGCCTATATATAATGTTCCATATTAAGTCTTTGAATTTCTCAATAAGTTATCTGAGTTATAAAGATGAAGAAAAAAACATTAAACTATTTTTTTCAATAAACCTAAAATACTTGCATAAAATAGCTTCTAGATCAAAAATGATAATCAAATCACAGTAAAAAATTACACACAGATAATAAAAAGGAAAAAAAGTTAAGGCACTAGAAGATACTCTAAGGGAATTTACAACCCACTTTATTAAAATCAATCAAATCAATACAGCAATGTCACAAAATACAATAAAAACTTTTATCAGGAAATATACTAAAAATAAATTGACAGATCAGCAACTGAAAATAATTGATAGACCTGTACCAATGTTAGAAGTTACAAACCAAATAATTAGATTAAAATCTAACAAAGCCTCAAACAATGATGGCATAATACCAGAACTTTATAAGCCAATACCTAAGAATGCTTTAAACATTTTATTACATATCTTTAAGTTAGTTAAATATTTAACAATAGTTCCATCTTCATGGAAATATATGCTTATATCACCAATTTTAAAAACAGATAAAGACCCAGCAGAATGAAGTTCCTATAGGCCAATCTCCTTACTGAATGCAGATCACAAATTGTTCATGTCTGTGCTTGCTAATAGAATTCAACAATTTCTTCTAAACTTAATTAATAATGATCAAACTGGATTTCTAAAAATAGAAACATCTTCAATAATATGAAAAGTATTCTAACGGCAATTAATTATTTTAACAATATAAAGGAATATTTAACTTTGGTAAGTCTAGACATTAATAATGCTTTTGACACAATTAATTGGAATTATCTTTTACTGGACTTCAAAGAATGTAATTTTTCAACAAGCTTTCGGCAACTTATAAAAATTCTATGCAGTAAATCCCTAGCTTATATAAAAATAGACTCTTGTGTTTCACAATCTATTTTGATCACTAAAGGAACAAAACAAGGTTGTCTGCTATCACCTTTATTATTTGCTTTGATCATAGAACCATTTGCAAACTACATAAGAGCAGAATCAGAAATTAAAGGCATTCAATTAGGCCATAATCTAAATTCCAAGATACTTTTATTTGCAAATGGCATTTCTGCTGGCATTGAGAAATAATAAAAACTCTCTTAATACCTGTTTGATGCCTTGAAAAAATTTCAGTCTAAATCGGGTCTCATATTTAATGAAGACAAAACAAAAATTTTATGTACAAATTCTAATATTTCTGAAATTAAAATCCTATTAACAAATGGAATAAATTTTTATTTAAAGTGGAAGAAAAACTTTTAATACTAAAAATGATGATACTACCAAATATTTTATATATAATACAATCATTATCTCTTCCCACCCCTAAACAGTATTTGAGACTTTAATACTCTAATGCTTAGATTCCTTTGGCATCCCAACAGCCCCAGACTGGCCCTTAATCATCATTTAAGAAGTTGATTTATGGAGGAATATGATTGCCAGGCATAAAATTATATGTCCACTATTATAAAGACAGTTATTCTTGGACAAATAATAACTACACAGCTAAATGGAAAGACATTCAAGAGATTGTTTAAAAACTAATAAGCAAAAATACAAATGTTATAATAAAATAACTAAATAACAACTTTCTTTGGTTATTAAAAGAATATATATTGGAAAATCAAAATGTATTAATACATTCAACTTACATCTCTATGCCAGTGATCAACTTTAGAAATTTTATATACAGAGATCCAGAATACACAGCATGGCTATTTTTAATATTCCCTATAGCATATGCAGAAAACAACATAAACACTTTCAATATGTTTTTAATGGCTATCCTTAAAGAAAAACACTTAATATTCTGGCATCAGTTAATGGACAAAGAAAACTTACATTTTTATGGTTTTAGCTTAAAAAAATAATTTAAAAAATGACATGTGGTTAGATATTCAAAACTGTAGATATTCAGTAGAGAAGAGAATAAACTTAATGCAACCATCAGTAAAAAGGGAATACCAAAATGTATAGAACTTTTAACTATATTGATTTTATCAAAATATTACAGAAAAAGAACTTTTATCCAAAATGTATAAGGCAATTAAAATTATTAATATTATCAATAATTATTACCCAAGTGAAAATGAGAAAAATGATACTATCATCATCTGCACAAACTATATCATCTTTAAAATGGAAATGATTTTCCTGGAAATGTATGCATAAAGCATTCATTATGCCTCATAAAATAGAATTAATGTCCAAAATGAAAACTGAATGCTGGAGATGTGGGTTCAGCATTAAAGCAGATTGTCAACTTATGACCTATGAATGTATTGTAATTAAGCATTTTGGAATGTGGATACTTCTTTTTTGACAGGCATTGTTTGGTGACAACTTTCTGTTAAATAAATCAATAGTTTTATTCAATACTTCAATTCCTACATGTGTTAAGAAAATAAATCACTCTCTTCTTTAGAGTCTCTTGTCAATTGCAAGAAAAGTGATCACCAAAAATTGGAAAAAATGAAACAACTCCATCAATTAAAAAATTTCTCAACATTGCAACAGAAACTTGTCATCTGGAGATACTGTCTATCAAGGAAAAAACTACTAAAAAGACCATTTCTTATAAGTCAAGGACCAAACTTTAAATTATCTGTAATGAAATGAAATTTTATAAAATATTTGAATTTGTTAACCTTTTATTTAAGTAGACACCTTGTAAATAGTTGATGTTACTTTTCTTTTTTCCACTGTATTTATTTTTCCTATGTGGTTATGCAATTCCTGTACATATTGTTGTAGTACTTTTTGTTATGCATTTATAAAATTCAATAAAAATATTCAGGAAAAAAGGAAATGTATGTTAATCTAGATAGTTTTATCCTGTCAACTGGCAATAATATTTAATTGTTCCCAATTTAGACCCTTTGTTCTTAATTATTTTTGTTGTTCCTGATTCCAGCAGTAAGCAGTTGACAGTTATGTTCCATTCAACAGTCGATCTCCAAAATGTGGAACACTACCTCACTAACTCACAAAAAAAAAAAACTAGTTGCCTTGTGGTTTTGGCATCTTTTCAGGCTTGTTGGCTGTTGGTGAAGCACCCACCAAGAGGAGAAAACGCTGAGAGAAGAAAGGAGCCACTTTTGAGATTTTAAGTATTTTTCCTCTGTTTATTTGCTAAGTTTTTCTGCATAGTTGCCTAGTTTGAGCATTTTCTGGCTTGTTAAACTTGATTTCTGCATTAGTAGCTGTATTTAGAGCACAACCAAAAGCTGTTTACTGAATTTCCTGTTTGCACTTAATTTTAAAATCGTTTTTTTCTCAAAACTTGCATATTTTCTGTCTTTGGCCTAGCACTCTTGTGTGGGGTCATTTACTGCACTGTTATAACTTGATATTACTTGTGAAC
Source organism: Protopterus annectens (assembly GCF_019279795.1). Taxonomy (NCBI): domain Eukaryota; kingdom Metazoa; phylum Chordata; order Ceratodontiformes; family Protopteridae; genus Protopterus; species Protopterus annectens. The sequence goes on from NC_056737.1 coordinate 1,720,031,755, forward strand.
CTCTGCTATCTCTGAAAAAAAACAAAAACAAAAAAAAAAAATCTTGCTTTTTTCCCACTTTTCTGAGATTTAAAAAAGTTCAGTTACAGGCTTGCTGTTCTTGAACTGTTTGCAAGTTTCTGTGAGGCCATTTTTGCTTGGGCTAAAAGGAAAGTCTCTCTGTTGATCAGTGGCAGTGAAAAACATTGAGCAGCTTCCCTGCCCCCCGTGGGAGTGGTTACTGACTTGAAACTGTAGTTTTATTGGCTGTTTTGGGTCAATTCCTGGCTCTCTCCAGCCCCTGCTATCAAGCACGCTTTAGCGCGCTTTAGCGCGATTTAGCGCGGAGTTGCCACTAGAGCAGCATCGGGCAGCGCTGGTTTAACAAGGTTAAACTTTTTCTGGCTCCATAAAGTCTGTTCTTCATTTTTTCCCTTAGAACTGCTCTACTAGTAATCTAAACAGTATATCCCTTAACTAAAAAGTGCAGCACTTGCTCCTAAAAGCTTTTTTTTTTTTTCCAAAAAAAAAAAGCTCAGCACTTGTCTTAAAAGCATCTTCTTTTCAGGTTAAGCACTTCTGTATTATACAAAGTCCCTCACTAGCGAACCCCCCCCCCGGAGTACCCACTTCCTTACTAAGTCCTCTCTTATTCAGTTACACCCCTAACTTCTTAATTTCTCTAGCATGTCGAAGGGCCAGATGCTGGCGTCCTCTCCTGTCCAGTTGGTGAATCTGGGAATATTGAGGCAATGTTACAATTGCCTCATGTACACAGACAACCCTCTCCTCCTCCCACATAACACAAATACTTGCGAGAGATGCAGCTATTTAGCCAAACTGGAGGCTGAGCTCTCTCAACTCAGGACTGGCAAGACCAGACAGGAGGAGAAGGCAACTACACACACCACAAAACCAGTCTCACATAAAGCTATCACAACAATGAATCAAACACATAAACACAAAAAGACATACGGAGGCTCTGAGCAAAAATTTACCTAAACAGCAGAGGCCTCCAAAGCAGACACCCAAGCAACTGCCACCTCATGACACACCACAGACAACACATAAACCACAAAATCAGTGTGCAAAGCAGTCACAGCCCTTAAGGCCAAATACAACACCAAACATACTTGTCATAGGTGACTCCATAGTCAGACACACTGACGTCCCACTCACCAGGCTGAACAAGGAGAGGGTCACAGTAAGCTGCCTATCGGGTGCTAGAATCCGCCACATAACACAAGCACTCGGGTCACTCCACAGCAAGTACAAATATGACACAGTCATTGTCCATGCTGGTGTGGACGACCTGAGACGTACCTCCCTGGACTACATGAAAAGAGACATAGAGGAGCTCTCTGATTATGTAACCCAGGCAGGTATGACCCTGACCCTGAGCAGTATCCTTCCTTCACCAAGAATGATTCCACAACATAGAGACAAGATGATCAGCTTTAACAATTGGCTTAATTTCTGGTGTCATTCAAAGGGGATCCAGTGTCTGTCTGCCTGGGATGACATGCTTGACAAGCCATGCTGCTTCCCAAGGGACGGCTTGCACCTGTCACCCCTGGGATTCTGGATATTGGCTAAGGCTCTTGCCACCCCCATAGTGCCTTTTTTAGGCAAGGCTCAAATTCTAAACCTACCAACCTAGAAAACAAAAATGGGAAGAAACTAAGGGTAATGCTGCTCAATGCCAGAAGTCTAAATCTCAAAATGCACGCACTCGAGGCCCTTCTCAGTATGGAGAACATCGATGTCTGTGCTGTGACTGAAACCTGGTTCAAGGCTCTTGAGAGCACCCCAGCACTATCAGGTTTTACCTCATATCATGCGTTCCGGCCCCAAAACCCGGACCACACCACAAAAGGAGGGGGTGTATCCATATTCATCAAGGATACCCACACCTCCAGGTTGGTGGCAATGCATGAAGCATTGGAAACCATCCAGGTGCAATTAACCATAGGCAAAACTGCTCTACAATTTGTAGCATGCTACAGGCCACCCTCTGAAACTCAGGAACCCCACACAGCCTTCCTGAAGACACTAGAGGGTATAAATGTATCTCCAAACACCATTATATTGGGTGACTTCAACTACCCGAATATAGACTGGGAACATTACTCAAGCCCCAACTTTCTAGCCCAAAGGTTCCTGGAGTTCATAAATTCAAATGCCATGGAACAACTAGTCACTGTTCCCACAAGAGGAGAAAATATACTAGATCTCATCATCACAAACATGGGGACAAAATGCTCCACACCGGAAGTATATCCCTCATTGGTGAGATCAGATCATAAACTAATCTCACTGGAAATCCACATCCCGCCCCCACCCCAAACAAAAAAGACCACAGTGAAGAACTTCTCTAAAGCAAACTTCACACTACTCAAGACTGGTGTGGTATCCTTCAAGGCCCCCGAGCCAGTGGAAACCATAACCCAAGCTGCGGAAGCCCTTACAAATGCCTTCTACGAACACCTCCAGGACTGCATGGATCAGGCAATCCCTAATAAAACCAAGACTCTTTCCACCAAGGGCAAACGTCCAGTCTGGTGGACCCCAGCCATAAACAAACTTTACAATAAGAGGAGAAAGCTGTTACATGATAGAGCAAAATCCATAAAAGAGAAGACACCCTTGATCATTATTAGTAAAAAAATACGAGCACTCATAAAATCATCCAAGGCCAACTTTGAGAGAAAAATTGCCATAGATTCAAAAGACAATCATAAGGCCTTCTTCAGCTATGTTAGAAACCTGGGTGGAAACTCCCAGATATGCTCAGAATTAGTCCAAAATGATACAAAAATCACTGAACCCACAGACATTGCCAACATACTGGCAAACAGGTTCAGTGCAAACTTCACCCCCCTCTCCCCCCCAAAAGGAGAGATAACTATCCCAGTGGAGTGTAGCCTCCCAGACATCTCAAATGCGCAGGTGAAAGCTGCTCTCTCTAAAGCTAAAAACACAGCATCAATGGGACCGGATGGTGTCCCCAGCTGTGTGCTACACGAACTCAATGAGGAACTAAACCCGCACATAAGGCAGCTGTTTAATCTTAGCCTTACCACAAGGATACGTGCCCAAGGAGTGGCATACGGCAACTGTGGTCCCACTCCACAAAGGCGGTGCCTCTACGGATCCTGGTAATTACCACCCCATAAGCTTAACAAGCCTGGTCTGCAAAGCTATGGAGAGGATCCTAATGGAACTCATAAACAAAGACATAGGGGACTTGCAGACATTGGACCCGACCCAGTTTGGCTTTGTCAAGGGCAGATCATGCCTTTTGAACTTGGTCGACTTCTTTGAAACAGTCACCAAGGCCATTGATGAGGGAAAGGCAGTCCATACAGCCTACCTTGACCTTGCAAAAGCTTTCGACACAATACCCCACTCGAGTATTATAGAGAAACTTACCAGCTTAAATGTAAACCCATATGTCACAAGATGGGTTGAAAACTGGCTAAAGGACAGAACCCACAGGGTTAGAGTTGCTGGCGCCATGTCAGACTCCAAGCCGGTCACAAGTGGTGTCCCACAGGGCTCAGTCCTTGGCCCCCTGTTGTTCGGCATCTACTTCTCAGAAGTACAGGCAAACATAGGAGGACTATGGCTGACAAAGTTTGCAGATGACTGCAAACTGGGCCATAGTGGAAAGTACATCGGACACAGATATCCTTCAGAGGGGTCTCACGGAAACTGATAGCTGGTGCCAGAGCCATGGCCTGAAGTTAAATGCCAAAAAATGTATAGTCATACCCTTCGAGAAAAACAAGGTAACCCCAAGCTACCATATAGGTGGCAATCCACTAAGCACAGAAGAGGTTATCAGGGACCTGGGGACCCAGGTTGACAGTGGCCTTTCTTTTGACACTCACATTGCTAATGTGGTTAGAAAGACCTTCTACATTGCCCACCTGATCATGAAGGGATTCACATCCAGATCAAGTGAGGTCATTGTTCCCCTGTACTCTTCACTTATCAGACCAATGATCGAGTACAATGCCCCATTCGGGATGTATCTCACCCGACACCTGCAGCAATTGGAGAGACCCCAAAAGTTCCTCACCAAAAGGATAAAGGGACTCCAAAATCTGTCATATGCTGCCAGACTGAAGAAACTCCAGCTCTATTCAGTCGCATACCATCTGCTCAGAGGTGACCTGTGCCTGACATACAAGGCCATGTCCAACCCGGAATTAATGGACATGCTCCACCTAAAAAAATCCAAATCTACCAGATCCACTAGAGCAAGCGACTTAAACCTTAGCACAGATATAAATAGGACATGCTGGAGGGATAGATTTGTCACCCAGAGACTCCCTATGCTGTGGAATAAAATCCCAGTCCATGTGAGGCAGAGCACCTCGCTGGCTCTGTTCAAGAGAAATCTTGACCGGTGGATGAGAGATCGTAGGTTTACCCCGAGTATCATCTCTGTGTCACTGCTGGACAGAGGCACAACAAACTAATGGGCACAGTATTTTTTAACATAAGGGGTGGCGTAAGCCACAAAACTTTGAGCTAGGCTTATAAATGCCTTAGGGCAGATAGCCTAGTATAAACCTATGAACCTATAAACCTATAATGTGAAACAAAAGGGCAAAATGTAGAACACTTACTAAGAGCTTACTATCAGCCTCAAGTAGGATGTCTAGAAGATTGCTAAAATATGTTACTTTATACTTATAAAAAGTTATTTGGATGAATTAATATAATTCATGAATATTTACTGAGGATCCCTCCATACATCCACAACCCATTTTCCCATTTTCACACATGGATGTCAGTTAAAATAAATCTTAATACTGAATTTATGCAGACTTTTTCAGTGTAGAACTGTGAAGAATTAGGGAAAACACAAACTAGACTCAAAAAATGAAGAATGGAAGGCAGGAGTCGGCAAATTCACTCAATTATTTTATTAGCACTTTTGTCTGTCCAAATTAAACAAACTTCTTCAGATAAAAGTTAAAATGATATTACATCCATTAACTAGGAAAGGTCATAGGACATCACTTCCTGACTCCTTAAAAAGATACTTCAAAATGTTCAAATTAATAGTTCAAATCTTTTCTTTAAATGTTCAAATAAAATATATATATATAAATGTACATATAAATGATGTGTGAAAGTGTAACTTTGCTTGTCCAGACTGGTAAAAGAGGTTGTTTTGAAAAATGTGTCATCTTTCTAAAGCCATTAAATTTAGCAAACACTTCAGGTTGCAGTTCTTATTGAGACCTGGATGACAAAAGGCATTCAGCCATAATTGCCAAATGAGTTCCTTTTCTTCAAGTATTAAAGACCATGGACCCCCCCGGGGGTCAGGAGGGAGTTGTTCTAAAACTGTGAAAGAAAAGCTGTGGTGAATATTGTCAGAGATATGCCTGGCTAGTGCATTGGTAAGATTGTGTTTCCCAATATTGTAAATATGTTCGTAAATTTCCTGTTTGAAATGTCTCTCAGTCTTACATAAAAGCAGCCACATTTCTCACACAAAGCCAGGTAAATCACCCCCCTTTGTTTCACAGTTGTACCCACCTGAAATAGGGAAATAGTTCCCCTTGATGTTTACTTTGCTACCAATTTTGATGTATTTGCAGAAGTTACATCTACCGCACTTGTACATACCAGGACTGGTGAACATTTTTTTAAAAGGTCTTTCCAACAGTGCCTTTAAGTTGCAACCCCTTTTATATGTGATCCTTGGTCTGTTGCCTAACCTAGAATGAATTAAAGGGTCGGCCGATATCAAATCCCAATTTTTAATCAAAGTTCCTTTTAAAATGGTTGCATTAGATGAAAAAGGGGTGATAAGGGTGGTGTTGAATTCTGCAGGTGTGCTGGTATCAGTAACCATGTATGTAGTTACAGGAGGGTGTACATTTGGTGGACCTCCAATCCACTCATTGCCATTCAAAATGGCTTTAAATACCCCATTTCTCCTTTTTTCAGTAACTTCCTGTATTACATTCTCCACAAGAGTTCCTGGATAAGACCTTTTGAAGAACATTTCTTTGAGTGTACTACACTCTGTTGAAAAAGAGGTGTCCAAAGAGGACATCCTTGCTGCTGTGACAACTTGTCCCTTTATTACTGCTTTTGTTTTGATGTTGAGGATGGGAACTTTCATTGTGTAAAAAGCTGTTGGAATAAGTTGGTTTTCTGTACACACCTGCTAAATACCTCTTGTTGTGAATGTCCTTGGTTATGAGAACATCCAAAATGGAATGTTGTCTTTACCGAATGAAAATGTAAACTTTAAAAATTCCGTTAGGGAAGAAATGTGATCCACAAAGTCCCCGGCCATTCATTTGTCACCTTGGATTAGTATAAAAATGTCATCCAGGTAACGAGTTTACCATTTGATCTGTTGTTTAAACAGATCACTTTTGAATAGAAAATTATTTTCCTAGTGGGCTAGTACACAATTTGCAAAACTTTCCCCACATGGGGAGCCCATGGCTACCCCCAATTTTTGTTTGTAAAGAGTGTTAGTAAACACAAAAAAAATCATTGGACAACACTATGTTCAAAAGTGTTTCAATCACATAGGTCTCATCATTACATGCACCTTTACTTGCTAAAAAATCTCTCACCCATTCTAGACCAAAGTTTTGGGGAATCACTGTATAAAGATCTTTAATGTCAATGGTAAGAAAATTTAAAGACTCATCAAATGTGAAAGAATTCCAGTGTTCTAAGAACTGCCAGGAATCCTGACAAATTTGGGGTTCAGTTCCCAGGAACCCTTTCAATTTACTGACCACATACTTGGCAAATGCAAAAGTTGCAGAACCATGGCCACTGACAATCAGGCATCTTGGGTGGATCTTGTTTTTTTTTATGTATTTTTGGAAGTGCAAAAAATATAGGTGTTTTAGGAGTGGGCATACATAAATAATTGCACAAACCACTAAAATATAAATGACCAACTGTTCAAAGAAACTGCTAAATTGCCAAATCTCTTTATAAATGAAGCAAATTTATTTAAGCGCTTTTCGTCCAACAGTATCGCTGGACTTCTTCAGATTAACAAAAAACATTTACAAGGAGAACTATTTCCTTATTTCAGGCAGGTACAACTGTGAAACAAAGGGGGTGATTTACCGGGTTCTGTGTGAGAAATGTGGCTGTTTTTATGTGGGCAAGACTGAGAGACACTTGAAACAGCAAGTTTACGAACATATTTACAATACTGGGAAACACAGTCTTACCAATGCACTAGCCAGGCATATCTCTGACAATATTCACTACATCTTTTCTTTCACAGTTTTAGAACAACTCCCTCCTGACCCCTGGGGGGTCCATGGTCTTTAATACTTGAAGAAAAGGAACTCATTTAGCAATTACGGCTGAATGCCTTTTGTCATCCAGGTCTCAATGAGAACTGCAACCCGAAATGTTTGCCAAATTTAAAGGCTTTAGAAAGATGACACATTTTTCAAAACAACCTCTTTTAGCAGTCTATACAAGCAAAGTGACACTTTCACACATTATTTATATATAAATTTATACATATTTTTTATTTGAACATTTAAATCAAAGATTTGAACTATTAATTTGATCATTTTGAAGTTTTTTTTAATGAATCAGGAAGTGATGTCACATGACCTTTTATATTTAATGGATATAATATCCTTTTAACTTTTATCTGAAGAAGTTTGTTTAATTTGGACAGACAAAAGCACTAATAAAATAATTGAGTGTATTTGCTGACTCCTGCCTTCCATTCTTCATTTTTTTAGAACTGTGAAGAACATTGTCTAATTAAAAATCTAAATGAAGACTATTCCTCATAATAAGCTATACTTTCTTGCTTACTTAGCCTGTAGTACTTTGGAATGTTGTCACTTTTTTTAATTCAGCATACTAAACTGAAATCACTAATTAATGCCTGGAAACACTACAACTAAAAATAAATTGATATCAATGAATGATTATCTGTATTTAAAAAATAAAATACCCAAGTCAAAGCACTATATACCAAAAAACACTACTTAAGACTTTTTCTGTAGCCTCCTTATCACAAAATCATTAACAACACAGAGATAAGCAAAGGATATATGCTTTACAAAAATGTTCACAACATTTTTTTGCAGAATAGGCACATGAGTTAAAATTACTTTAGCTGGAGAAAGAAAACATTGCAATTCATATATACAGCCTTAACAGTAAAAACAGCCTCTAACATACATATCCACTCATAGCAGCCACCTAATGCATGAAAGAGATAGAGCTTGGAATGTATGTTTAAAACATAGATCTCTCCAAAACCTACAATACTTTAGAGAATTAACATGATTATGTCAAAAATCAGATTAATCCAGACATGAAAAGCTAATGTAGTAACCTCTTACTAAATCAGTGCTCCAACCCTAAAAGATTCTGGTCTTCTATTAATAATATACTCCATCCTGGAACTACTACCACTTTTAATCCTGCTCCAAAAATAAAACTCTCTAAAATAGCCACTCACTTTAACACACACATTTTATAGAAAGCATTAAAACCCTTAATAAAGATTTTCCACTTAATTCTGACATGCCATCCCATCAGACAGCAAACACCCAATGTTTCATCCTAAAACCATTACATGCCTCTTACATTAAATCACTATTTTTTAAACTAAAATCCCTTTCTCTTGCAGAAAATCTCCCAGCAGAATACCTCAATCTAGCTGCCAGTTCCTGTGTCTATCCTGATGAATAGATCTAGCAAGGAATCTTGCATTCATTCTCTTTGGAAAAAATGTCATCATCCCCCCTTCATAAAGGGGGAACCTCCTTTGGTGTAACCAGTTTCAGACCTATTCCCATATTATCTCCTTTGCCAAAACTTCTGGAAAAGAGCATTCACAAGCATCTACTTGAACACATTCTTCAGGAAAAGCTTCTGACCCTTATACAGCATGGTTTTAGACCCCATACAGACCACTACCATAATCTTATTAACCTTCACAGATACTATTAACAAAGACAAAGACAAAGGCAAATGTGTTTCTTCTGTACTTCTCAACCTCTCTAAAGCTTTAAAGCCTTTGATCTAGTCCCTCACCAAAAACTCCTCTGTCAACTGCCTTCCTTCAGACTATCAGAATCCACACTATTATGTTTTAATAATTACTTAACTGATAGATACCAGTCTGTTAAATGATGCTCCATGTTTTCTACCTTCTTTCTTGTCAGTACTGGCATGCCACAGGGGTCCATTGTTAGCCCACTACTCTTCAATATATTCACTAAAAAATCAACAAAAATCCTTTCTGCAAGCTTCCCTTATACAATACACTGATGATTCTGTCCTAATATGCAATTCAGATAACCTAAATCATCTTCAGAGAATTACTTAAGAAGCCTTTAACTCTGTTGAAGGTTGGCTAGAGGATAATCACCTGCTACTAAATTGCAAAGAACTGAATTACTTCTCTTTTTTTCCAAAACCCCATTTCCATGAAAAAAGCAACTTTAAAATCTATTCCTTAAATAATACCATGATTGAAGTTACTTCACATAAAAAAACTACTTGTCATGACAATCAATGACAATATTAAATTTGATTTACATATCCACAAAACCATCAAGAAAACTCATCAAACACGAGGTACCCTTCATAGAGTAAAGAAATGACTTTCAGACTCTGCCAAGGTAACTTTAGCTTAACCTCTCTCCTATATGAAGCCCCTGTTATGACCAATCTACAAACCTCACTTAATTCTAAGCTTGAACAATGATACAACAAAGCTGTCAGATTTACTTGCAAAAAACTTACTAGACTGACCACTGTTTAGCACTAAAAAACGTAAAGGAGAATTGTGCCCACAGACTGAAAAAAAAAAACATTTTTTTTTCATCAAGTTTTGACATTTCCTACATTTTAACACTACTTCTGGACTCTATATACTTTTTTATATTTTTAAATGTAATTTCAGAGTCTGCCCACATGGGGTCTGGCATCTTGATTTTTTTTATCTACCTCCAGGTATCCCACAATACAGTGTTTGGCCTTAAAATATTGCATCATAGCCCCTAAGCTCTTGTCAATGCATTGACTTTACATGTGCTTTCACATATACCCTGCTTTCGTTTAGTCAGTCAGGGTAAATTACCATTCTTGCTTTTCAATGACTACTTTAAAGACAAACAGGGATAATCATACAGAACAGCATTCTTGGCACTTGAACTTTGTTTCCTGCTGAGAGATATCAATCACAGTAGCAAACAGCTCGAATTTGTCACTTTGACAGATACTAAGGGGGGTGTTTAGGGGGAGCGGAGATAAGTTTAAGGACTACAGCTCAGGCATAACAAAAGAATAAAAACTGGCCACTTTAGAAAGAAAAAGCAGTAACGAGCACTGAGAATACTGTTCTGTGTGATTAGCCATGTTTATCTTTTAAGTAGTCATTATAAAGCAAGAAATGGTAATTAAACCTTACTGACTAAAAGAAAGCAGCGTATATGTGAAAACACATGTAAAGTCAATGCACTGACAGGAGCTTGGGGGATATGTTATAATATTTTAAAGCCAAACACTGCAGCATGGAAAACCTGGAGGTAGACTAAGAAATCAAGATGAAAAAAATCAAGATGCCGGACCCCATGTGGGCAGACTCTGGAATTACATTTAAAAATATAAAAAGTATATAGAGTCCAAAAGTAGTGTTAAAATGTAGGAAACATCAAGACTTGATGAAATAAACATGTTTTTTTTTTAAGTCTGTGGGTGCAGTTTTCCTTTAACTGGCTCTTACTTTCTCACAACCTGTCTTATACCCAGTTCATCTTAACCCACAAAAATCATCTATACCCCATTTACCTTTCCAGCAATTAGCCCCATACTCCAATTCCATCTACAAAACTATCACCTTCGGTCAAATGATACACAACTGCTTGCCATCTATAAACCACAACAGGCAACTGGGTTTAGTCTCTCTCTTCCAATAATTTAGCTAGAACTTGGAGTAAATTCCTATATTAATTATGTCTATACCACATCTTCATCTTTTCAAATATTACTAAAAGTCTTCCTCTCTGCCTCCTGACTTTGTCCCTGCACCTCACTGGGATTTAGCTTCTCTTAACAATATAAATCATTTAAGCTTTGTATCCCCTTCTAGTATTTCACTTTATTGTAATACTTATACCTACTTTTAATTTAGCACAACCAAATTTCCATTTCATCGTTACTTCTCTATTAAGATTTAGGTGCAGATTCAATAAAGCCTACACAGCCCACTGAAACCGTGTTCACATCTAGGCACAAAGCAACCACGGTAGCCCACTATTTTGTGTTCAGTAAGCAGCTCTGCACACTGTATAGCGCCATGCAAACACAGTAAACATCATGGCATGCGAATTACAGAATAAGCACCTGAATTGTATGCTAATCACCCAATTCAAGCTATAAAGCAATCAAGAAGATTCAGTGCAGGTTTCAGTGTACGTTTTCTGTGCAAATTTCACAACCTATTGGAATACAGCCACAGAAGGTACTCTACACTGAAACAATGTTAAGAGCTGCAGTTGCTGTTATAGATATGTATGTGCAAGATGCACAAGTCTACGCTGCTGCTGCTGCTGCTGCTGCAAATAGACCCTAGCCAAGAAGGAGAAGGGTATTTAGATCCCTGTTACCTTACCATGGTCTACATGATGTGGAAATTGTAGAGTGCTACAGGGTGGATAGAGACACACTTCAGGAACTCTGCAACCTCTGTCATCCACAACTGAGATCAAGGGCAATATAAGGGTAAACAATACCTGTGGTGACTACAGGAACCTTTCAGATGCCAACAGGGGATCTGATATCAGTTTCTGATTCCTATGCTACAACATGCCACTGATTTCATACAAGTTTCCCCACACACCCATGGAAATAGCAGGATGTCTACACAATTGCAAGAGCAAAACTCTAGTAACTCAACTTTTGATGTGGAAACATCAATAGTACTTGGTACCCCCCACTCCCAAAATAATGGGAAATGACATGTTGTAGACTCTAAGGAATAACACACAATTCACTTGTTATGAATGCTTTCCACACAATTTTCACAAAATGTGTACACATGTACAACATAAAAATAAATTGTATATGATTGCTAGGCACCTCTCACTGTTTCCAGTACTCCCCTGGTGGTGTCTATGGGCCATCTTAGAAGCATTACACCCCTGTGTCATTGACAATATAGTACTTTACATTGCCATGGAATAAGAAAAGACTGTAAAGGTAAGCAGTTTTAACAATAACACTTGTAATGACAGTTAATAAGGCTGTGTATCTGTGAAAGTCAATGCATGGCAAAAATGCCTATGCCAAGAGTGAAGTATAAAAAGTGCATACAGATAACTGTTTAATCTCCTAATGCATATGCACAACAATTTTATTTGTAACGTGTGAACAAATCTAGTATGTATCTGAAAAATACAAGCATACCTTAGAAACATCAGAAGTCTTCTATGCAGATAAAGCTAAAGGAATCTCAATCCCCTCTGTTCTACAAATACACAGGCTCTCTCACCTTCAAGTTCCCTTGCTATTGGTTACCTTGTTATGTAGTAGACTCATGCCTCTGAGCACAGTGAAGATGAAAGTGAGGTGTGAATTCATTAGAATTGCTGAATCCCAAACTTTTGGATTTGTGCAGAAGATGTAAACATAGTGTAGGCACTACCTCAATGCTTTTTGCTAATGGATTGCAACTGTAAATGATTAGTGGGAGGGAGAAGGAATAAACAACAATTCAGACTCCTTACCTGCAGTCGATGTGTCAGCCATGATATACTTACAAAGTGTAGAAGTAACTGTAGCAAGGTTTTAATAGAAGTGAGCATTGCACATTTCTCAGTTTCTTTACACTAATATCCAACCTCCCCTGCCTTTGTTGAAAAATGTATATTATTGTCATTTAATGTTCTTTTTTTTCTCAATTTTTTTTATTTTTCAAATACATTTGAATGAATTCCATAGTATTTATACATAACATCTTAAATAACTATGTACACTATTTACATTAGCCTGACACTATAACAGATCTTAATGTATACAGTTACTTTATAAGTATGTCCAATCCATTATCAGAGTGTCCGATCAATTATTGTATTGTATCAATCAATGATAAGACTTTTACCCAAGGGTTGTTGATAAATGGCTTTGGATAAATTCTTAGTTCTTTAATTTTAATTTCCAATAATGCTGTGGTCTTCAGTAGACTGAAGACGTCTTCAAAAGTTGCACTGTGTTTGTATTCCATCTTCTTGTTATACACTTCCTTGAAATTGCAAGTATAGTCCATAGTAGATGCATTTGACCTTTTCAAATGAGGACCTTCATTCACATTTAATGATAAAAGAGCTTTAGTTAAATAAAATGATTCATTAAATAAAGCTTGCAGAAAGTTATTAATACCATTCCAAAATGGCTTAATTTTAACACAAAGAAAATATGGTTCCAATCTACACTGTGTACTTGCTCACATCTCCAACATATTCCTTTTATGGAAGAACTAATTTTACTGATTCTGTCTGGGGTTAAGAATGCCCTGTGCAAGCATTTCCAATTAAAATCTTTCCAGTATTGTGTGTAAAGGATGTATATTTGATTTGTTTTAATATCTTTGGTTAACTGTATTGAGTGTCCTTTTGTTATATATTTCTAATATGAGGTTTTAGGTGTTGTTTTATAGTTTATCAATATTTTGTAAAATTTTGAAATACTGATTTCCATGTCAAAGTCATTATATATGATTTCATATATGTATTTTGTAAATGTAGGTATTTCTTTAAATGAAGAATTGTTAATTATTCTACTTAAATCTTGCAAATATGACAGAATACTCTGTAAAATTAGCCAGTCCTGTTGTGGAATTTTGTATGTTGTTTTTATTACTTGCATATCTAAAATTTTAGTTCTTTGATACATTGAAGCCAACAAACAAATCCTTTCTGTTCCCAGGAATTAATAATTTCTCTGTATATTTTATGTGGAGAGTTCTTTGTGACTATAAATGGCGTTAAAAGATTAAACCAGATTTTTAAATCAATATTTGCATTAATAATTTTTCTAAATGAGTCAATGTAATAGTTAATCATGTGAGTTTTAGTGAGTTTAGTTATGTTATATTGCATACTAATACATATGTGCCACGGTAAATTGTTTTTATCTGTTATTTAAATTTTTTTGTAAATCAAATTTATTTATTGATATTACAGTTAATAATTCTTTCCAATTTGCAGAGTAATTTGGACTTATCCAATCTGAGATTGTTTTAGATATTGATGCTTTTATATATGTTTCTATATCAAGACAGTTTAATCCTCCCTGTTTCCATGGTCCGATATGATGTATTAAAGCTATTCTGTTTCTTTTGGGAAACCATAAAAATTTTATTAGGCATGAATTTATTTCTGTAAGTATATTCATTTCTGGTAACAGTTGTATTGCCAAGGCTATATAAAGGATCTTGGGCAGTAAAACCATTTTTTTAACTGTAGTCTATCTTCAAATGTTAGTATTATTTTGTTCCATTTTTCCACAGAGATTTTAATTGTATTGATGATATTATTGTAGTTTTTTGAGACAAATTCATTATTATCCTTGCATAACTCAATTCCTAGATATTTTAAGGTAGATTCTTGTTTCCCTATGATGTGTTCCCCCTTAGTCTGCAGTTCTTTCTTTATTTAAAAATAAACATTTTGATTTATTGAAATTGAGTCCTGAAGTCATGTTAAATTTGTCAGTTAATATATCTATTCTAATGTCTCTTTTGTATTAGATAATGCTAGTAATATGTCATCAGTAAATAGCATTACTTTAAAATTGTATTGTTCATAAACATCTATTCATTTGATTTTTATAGTGTTATGAATTGAATCTGCCAATATTTCAATAGCCAGAGCAAATAGAATCTGTGACATGGGACATTCTTTTTTAGTGCCTTTTGTTATATGTATAGATTCAGAGGTAAAAGGACCTAACTTGACATACGCTAAATGATTTGTATATATATTCTTTAGGAGATGAACAAAGGATGCAGGAAATTCAAATAGCTTTGGGATTTTGAATAAATTGTCCCACTTTAGGGAATCAAAGGCTTTCTCTAGATCTAAGCCAATTATGAGTGTTTCTTTATTTTCTTTATTAACATAATCTATAAGAGAAATTATCCTTTTAATATTGCCATGTATGTGTCTATGATATATAAATTCAGTTTGATCAGTATTCATTGTTTTGGATAGTGGTGTTTTCATTCTGTTAGTCAATATTGTCATAAATATCTTATAGTCATTATTTAATAATGGTATAAGTCTATATGAGGTACAGAGGTTTGGCGATTTGTTTTCCTTTAGGATTGGTGTGATTAAGGAATATCTCCAAGAGGGTGGTTTTAAAGCTTGTGACTGAATTTCTAATATAGTTTTATTGAAGAGGGATAGTATCTTTGAAGGAAAAAAATTATATATTTCCATAATTACACCATCTATACCTGGAGCTTTATTATTTTTACCATCTTTTATTGTATCTGTAATTTCTTTGTAGAGTATAGGTGCTTGCAGATATAATTTTAATTTTTTTGGTATTTTTTATATTAGAATATTTTTCATCTAGATTTAATTGATCAATATGTATATTTTCTTTTTGGAAATGTTCCATATAGTGTCACCTATAGCCAAAACATTTTTCCCTTTCTTTTTGTGGAAGATATTTTTAATGTTATTAGCTTTTGATTGTATTTTGATTCTTGTGGATAAATTATGTAGATATTTAGGAGACGTGGCCAAGGTATTATTTTTTAGTTTTTCTAAAGCTGAACTAGTTTTACATGTTAGAATTTCATTTTATTTATTGTTTATTACTTCTACTTTCTTTTTTATCTCCAAATGATTTTGATTTTTTTCAGCTTTTATTGAGAAAAGTTTGGATTGTAGATCTAATAATCCAGAATCCCATTCTCTGATTTTTTTTTATACCAAGTTAGGGTTTTACCATGTATGTATGCTTTTAATGAGTCCCATATCATTATTTTATTTATCTCTGTGGTGTAATTAATATCTAAGAAGAACTGTAATTCAGATAATAACCAGGGTTTGAACTCTTTAATTTTAGTTATATATGCTGGAATTCTGGAATTAAAGATTAATGGTTTGTACCCATTTTGATGTTTTATTATCAATGAATTGTGGTCTGAAAAGAGGCAGGGAGTGATTGAGAAATTAGTGATTTTAGAGTGTAAGTTATGGGCAGCAAATATTTTATTTATTCTAGTTTGGGTACCAAATCTGTGATCTTGATGGGAAAACAACAAAGATTTATCTTCTTTAAATTTGAAAGTATCTACAAGATGAAATGATTCCACCCACTTGTTTAAAACTGTTGATAAAGCAGATGTGTGCAGCGGTCTTTTATTTGTAGTTTCAGAATTATCAGATATACAGTTAAAATCTCCTCCTAATATTAAGTTGCCTTTATAATTATTGGAAATTAAATCCAAGTGTTTTTTAACAGTTCCTGTTCCAATGCCTATGAACCAGTATAGATTGGCTAGGGTCCATATTCTGTTATTATATTTAGCTATTACTAAAGCCTTAAGGCCTTTTTTATCTTCATACTTAGAAATGATTTCTGGGTTAATCACATTTATTTTCCATAAATTGTTACCCCTTTTGTCTTTGTCTTATAAGTGGATTGCGCCAATATCATATTTTCCTTAGGATTTGTTTTGAAATGAGTTTCTTGAAGTAAGACAATTTGTGCTTTGTTCAGTTTTTAATATTTCAGTAAATTTCATCTCTTGCTAGGATTGTTTAAGCCATTGGTATTTAAAGAAAATAAAGTTAAATCCATATAAACTGAACAGGCAAGAACAGACTACTGAAAAACAAAATTAGAGAAGAAACCACGCAGTAGCACCAAACGAAATGATTAAGCGCGTTTCATTTATTCCAGTAAACAAACTTCTTCAGATCAAATAAAACAAAAAGTCACAGTTTAAATACTCTCTGGGCTGGTACTTACAAAGTCAATTAACTACTTAAAGTAAAAGCTGACTTACTAAACACGCCCTGTTTAAGAACACAACTAGACTACAAACTGCTTTTAAAGTGAAAGCTAAAAATCGAAGTAGTCAGACTAAAAATACAGCTAACGTTGTCCATAAAAAATGTATATATCTAGCCTACTACTGTGCTAGTAAGACAAAAAAGTGGTAATAACAATTACATAAAAACTCCACTGATATTTATAAGACTGAATTTATACTAATACGTGTGCTGGTACACTGAACTGTGTATGTTAAAGCACATCTGGTGTGAAAAACATAATTGGTAATAAATAATATACCAAAATAAAACTTCAAATTCTCAGCAAAAAATAACATCAAATCACTAAACCAAAGTGCTCAAAGGCATTAGAATAACTGAATCATGCTAGTGTGAAAAGTAACCTAACACAGCCTACCTGTTGAGGCTCCTAAGTTTAAGAACACTACTTAAAGAACAATTCTCATTCAAACCTGGTGAGCTATATGCATTGAGTCTGATTTGCCAAAACAGCTCTAGCTCTTCTAACTTAAGTGGGAGAGGAACACCCCTAAAGTCTTGTGTGATTTGGTCAATAATCAGAAATTTGAACATATGGTTGGGATGAACTGAAATGTGTTTTGCCAATGCGTTGTCGAGTTTCTGCTTCCTGATCGCATAAGTATGTTCATAAATGCGGTCACGTAGGCGTCGTTCTGTTTTGCCCACGTAGAAAGCTGTACAGGTTTGGCACATAGCTAAATAGATCACCATTCTTGAATTACAGTTGGCTCTTAAGTTCAACTTATATTCGTGGTCGTAAACTTTAAATCTATTGGATTCCAAGATGTACTGACAAAAATTACACGCCTGGCATTTGAGCATGCCAGCTGTCATTGGTTTTTTAATGTTGTGTCGTTCAAGGAGGGCTTTGAGGTTTCTTGCCCTTCTATAAACAACCAATGGATGATTACCTAGTTTTTGGTGTACTATGTTATCCTTTTTAAATAAGTCCCAATTTTTACGTAGTGCCTGAACACAGTCACTACTGTTGAGACTGTATGTTGTTATGAATGTGACACCGGAACATTCAGAAGGATGCTTACTTATGTGGACATTCACTGAGTCTGTGTTTGAGGATTCAGTGTCATTCATAAAAAACAGTTCTCTGTTCAAGATTGGTTTATAAAAATGACGCTGATGCTTAGATGACACTTCTTCAAGTCTAACATTTCATGTGGGTAACCCCGATGTAAAAACATATTTCTTAGGTGTCCACATTCATTGACAAAGTCACTATCCAGTGTGATAATGCGGGCTGCCCTCATTAACTGACCTTTGACGATCGCCCGCTTCTGATGAAAAGGATGACAACTTGTGTAGTGTAGGAATGTGTTGGAGTACGTTACTTTCCTGTATATATTAGCTGTATATTTATGAAAGCTAATATCTTTAGAAAGTAGAATGTCTAAGTACGGGATAGCCTCTGTATGGAAACTAGCAGTAAATTTAAAAAACTGTGTAGTTGAATTGAAGTAGTCCACTAACGCTTCGCTCATGGGTAGGTCACCATCCAGAAGAATAAAAATGTCGTCCAAATAACGGGTGTAAAAAATCACCTGATCTTTAAATGGACAGTTAGTGAACACGTAATCATGTTCCCATTGTGCCATGACTAAGTTGGCAACACTGGCTCCACAAGGGGAGCCCATGGCTACTCCAGTTTTTTGCAAGTAAAATTTGTTGTCAAATATAAAAAAGTTGTTAGACAAAACTAGGTCCAACAATTCGTGAACCAGAACCAACTCATTCCCACTACTACCATTAGATCTAAGAACTTGATCTACCCAGTCGACTGCTATGTCTTGGGGAATGCAAGTGTACAAATCTTTAACGTCAATAGTAAGAAAATTGTACCTTGCTTTGAAATCTAACTTGTTAATTTTACCAAGAAATGACCAAATACCAAAAGTCCAATTTAATAGTTTCATCGAGTTCTGACACTTGTCTACTCAGAGCTTCAACCAGTATTGCATAATGTTTGATCATTAAGTTAAGTAACTCGAAGCCTTGCCGATCAAAAAGGAATGTCTTGACTGGATCAAATTTCAGGACATTAGATTCTGTAAACCAGACAAGGGAGGGGGTCTTGTGGTGTTTGATGAAGTTGACTATAAAGACAGGATGCTTAGCTTGTTGGATAGTCCTTCATATTCTACCAGCTCTCGTTCTAAAGTAAATAAAGCATATACCATAATCAAAGACCACATACAGGAAATGTTCATCGAGGGTAGGGTAACACAACACATATACAATTATGTATCAACTGCATACCCTCACTTCCCGTGTTTGTTTGGTATCCCTAAAATTCACAAAGATGCCCACAATCCACCCATGAGACCACTCGTAGATGGCCGTGGTTCCCCTGCCTATCCATGTGCTAAAATCATTGACAATATTTTACAGAAATATTTGGTCAACTTTCCACAGATCTGCAAATATTCTTGGTCATTTCTTGGTAAAATTAACAAGTTAGATTTCAACTTCTAATTGCTGCAGGTGTGTGACTTTTTGTTTTATTTGATCTGAAAAAGTTAAATCCATCTTAGGTTATTTAGACTATATATTTTTTATTTTATTGTGACTATTAAACATTTTCCTCTGATAACTATAACGTATATGTTTGAGCTTTTAAAGGAAATTGTCAGTTTTATACTTTGAGTGTTTACCAGTAAAGTAATGTTTTGGTCAGGCATACTAAAAATGTTTTTGTGAAATAACAAATTTAAATTAATAACTGTTAACAAAACTAAGATCCGCAATAGCCATGGAATGAAAATCATTCCTAATCTGATGGATAAACCCAAGTCCAACAGATTATTACTCATACCTTGACAATCTAGAACATCTGAGCTCCGTAAATTGAATTATCATATAGAGAATATTTGTAATAGAAATAAGCAATATTTATATTATTTTGAACATATACAGTACTATTGTAGATTAGACAGAATTCTAATACAATATAAATGTCTACTTATTGTATAAGCAATTAATATTTACATGAAAGATAGATGACAAGCAATTCAATCATAGTAAAGTAGGATGTATCATATATAAAACCTCAGCAAAAGATTTTATCACACAGGTTTTAACATATTCACCCTTACTGATGAAGTCTTTCAAAGCGTATTACTTAATATAAATAGATGGTAATAATATTTATACCTAATGTTTATAATACAATGTATTTTACTGGATATATCAGAAGTTATATTTCATTGTTTGCCAGCATTTAAGTAATCACTTTGTTTGTTGCTAACTTACTTAAAGCATCAAGTTTATGTGAACATTGATGAAAGTTAATGCATTTTAATTATCAGTGCATCCCTCTTCCCCCCATTTCCTACACATACGGATTTTTATATCTGTCATTTATTATTATAAAATGAGTGGAATTATAGGTTAAAACAACAAATTAATTTATTGTGATTAATGATTACAAGTTCACTTTCCATATTCATAAATTGTCATTTTATGGCATATACTGAAAGTGTTTTAGATTAAATAGCAGCATTCTATTTTGTAAAATCAGCAAAAGTTAAACTGAGTGATTATTGTCAATTTAATACTATTTGTTCAGAATGTGATTGTTACATGCTGTGACATTCCTAGTTCAGGCTTCTATTGTTTCCCTTGAACAACTTTGTCAGTTTGATGTCATGTATAAAACATTAGTTACCTCGGTAACAGCGTAAGTGTTAAGTATGGCCAAGATGGGTTACAAAACCACAATTGAAATTAAAGCAATTTTATACTTGTTATGCACATTTAGTTATAAAATCATCATGCTTCCCCTTGATGTTCAATATAGTGTATGCCATTTAAGACAAGTTAAAACATATTATTAAACTGAGTGTCTATTGCCAATTTAATACTATTTGTTCAGAATATCATTGTTACATTCTGTGACATTTCAAGTTTAGGCTTCTATTGTTTGTCTTGAACAACTTTGCCACTTAGATGTCATGTATAATCATTAGTTACCTTGGTAACCGCTTAAGTATTATATATGGTCAAGATGGGTTACAAAAACTACAATTCAAGTTAAAGGAATTACATGACTTGTTATGCATATTTACTTATATAAGAAAATCATCATGCTTCCCCTTGTTGTTCAATGTAGTGTATGTCATTTATGACAAGTTAAGGCAATAGTGTTATTATACACAAGCCATGTTATTAAATCTTGTCTTTAATATATAAATTCAGCAGACTGCTTCATCATATATGACAATTATATATTTTATGTCTAGATTTACTAAAATCATACATTACATAACTATTGTGTGTGTGTGTTTTTTTTTTTGGCTGTTGCTTAGTTATTTGAGAGACCACAAGCTGCAATGCTTATTCTTATTATTAGCTCCTTCCAAGCATGTTTATGCAGTCCATAGACTTTAAATTATGAGACCCTTCTAGTTTCTTATTTGTTATAAGTATATTTCCATCCTTACCTACACACATATATCAGTACTTCAAGCATGGGCAACAATAGCTATCCAGTTGTGCTAGAATACCATTCACTAGTTCATGTGGTGTGTTTCCAGGCTCTTCTTAAAATATCTAAACCAATATTTGTCCTGTTCCATTTTGCCAACCTGTTCCATGCAGTGGCCACTCTGCTAATGAACCACTCAACACACCTTCTATCAAAACAGATATTTCCAAGAAGGAAATATGATGACTCTCTAGCACTTCCCAGCAATCCCAAACACCCCTAGAATCAGCTATCCCCATATGCCCAACACGTCCGAGCAAGCTCACCTCCCAGACCACTGAAAAGGGCACTGCACAAGACCAAGTGCTTTTAGTCTTTCACAATAACTCAGACTTCCACTCTTATGTAAGTCCTTAATGTGTTTGGACCAAAAAATATTTTAAAATATAAAATTGTGCTTATTTTTTTATTATCAAGAATCAACTTAATGAGCTAAACAAAGTGTTGGGGGACCATCAATATGTGTGCATATGGTTTAAAACAGCCCTTTTATTTTTTATATATATATATATATATATATATATATATATATATATATATATATATATATATATTTTTTTAAACCAAAAACATTGCCGAGAATCATCTCGGAGGCTCCTCAGAGCCATTAAGCATTATCATCACTCTGTCTCTGTTACCATAACAACCTGGGACCATCAGTTTCTGTTAGTGTGTCTGTCTACTGCATACCAGAGGTTCGCGATGCACCTGAAGTAAAGCTTCACTTTAAAGCAACTTCAAGCCTAAATTCCCTCCCTTTCAGCAAGGCAGCAGTCAGGAAAAGAACGGAGAGCAAACAGATTAAAAAAAAAAAAAAAAAAGGAACCTCCCAACAAGCCGCCACAACAAGAGATAACACATTCTTCCAGCCTTCCCACCTCTCACTCAGCAGCTGGATAAACAAACTATTCTCTGCCAAAATTTCCCAAATTACAGTTTTATCTGCCCCTTTCCCCTGGATCCAGGCTAAAACACCAAATGTCTCTTCCTAATATACAAGCATCAGTAAACCTCGATCACAAGCTGCAAACCATAGCTTCCCAGAGATGAAAATGGCAACATACAACAGCTGCTAGACACAGCTGCATCCACACACACCATTTCAGGCTTAATCAAACAGCACTCAAAGGTATGATACCTGCCATAATTGTTATTAACTATGTTTAGACAGAATAATAATGACATTTGTACTAGCTTCCAGACATGGCTGCATCCACGCACACCATATCAGGATTAATCAAACAGCACATGAAGCTATGATACTTGCCATAACTGATATTAACTATGTTTAGATAGAATAATAATGACATTTGTACTAGCTGCCAGACACAGCTGCATTCACGCCCACCATATCAGGATTGATCAAACAGCACTCATAGCTGTGATACCTGCCATAAATGTTATTAACTATATTTAGACAGAATAATGATGAAATTTGTACTAAGAGCTTGCTACTATTATTCAGCCAGGATATACATGACATTTCTAAATCATACTTTAACTGAAGAAGGTATTTGTCTCCATGACTGCATTTTTTTCAAAACACTCTACTGTCACTGCTATTATATATGATGTTAATTTGTTACATTTAAGTCTGAATTCTGATGAATGGTACCTTGTTGAATTAGTTAATTAATTACTTAAATTATTATAAGTAAAAACAATGAAAAATTTATATAAGTATTCATTCAGTTCAAGTAGGGGAATAGCAACTTCTATGTTTATATTATATGTTGATTTGTTTGGCTTATATATAATGTAAATAGTAACCCATCTTGACCTACCTTTGTTTGTGAAGAATTACTGGACTCTTTGAACAATCTGAATAAATCTTTACTGTTTCTCAGTTGTTTAAGAAACCATCCTTTTTTAAAAATAAGCAAATGACAAGTGATATACCATATCAGTTGATACTTTGAGAGATGTAGTTGTCAAGAGTTATTTTTTTTGGGACAGCTATCTTGGAATCAGGTTTTTTGTTTCTTCTTTCTAGCATCAGTCCAATGATTTGTTTCTTTTATTCTTTTAAGAGTAGGGGCCATCCATTCCATTTCTTCTGGGATAGACACTATATTGTTGTTTTTGATTAATATAGTAGCTTCTTCTAAGTCATTAAAGGTTCTCATCTCATTGGAAAAAAGTATTTTTATCTTGGCTGAAAAGGCTAGCTGTGCTTTAATGTTGTTTTGCTTCAACAGTTTTATTATTGGCCAGACATTTTTCCTTTATTCTAATATTCTGGAAGAATAATCATTGTCAAACCTTATCAGGCTTTGATTGTATTTTGAGGGTGATTTTCTCCAAGCAAATTTTAATATTAATTCCTTGTCCAGAAATGAAACAAATGTTATGACTATGGAGCTAGGTGGAGTATTTGTTGAGTTAGAAGCAGGTTTCCTCAGTGCTCTATGCACCCTTTTAATTCCAAATGAAAGTCCCTCTTTCAAGTCTAAAAATTCAGAAATCCAGGTTGTTAAGAATGAAATGCATGGATCATGCTATCCCAAACAAAACCAAGACCCAATCATCCAAAGGCAGGCGTCCAGTCTGGTGGACCCCTGCCATAAATAAACTGTACAACAGAAGGAGGAAGCTACTACATGATAGAGCAAAATCCCTAATAGGGAAGGCATCTCTGATCAGTACTAGCAAAAAATTACGATCCCTCATAAAATCCTCCAAGGCCAGCTTCGAGAGAAAAATTGCACAGGACACCAAAGACAATCATAAGGCTTTTTTCAGTTATGTTAGAAACCTGGGATGCAACTCCCAGACTTGTTCTGAGTTGATTCTAAATGACAAAAAATACACTGAACCCACAGACATCGCCAATATCCTGGCAGACAGGTTCAGTGCAAATTTGTCCACCCCTTCCCCCCCAAAAGAGCAAGTATCTATCCCGGCAGAGGGCTGCCTCCCAAACATCTCAGATGCTCAGGTGAAGGCTGCCCTCTCCAAAGCAAAAAACACTGCTTCCATGGGACCAGATGGCGTCCCAGGTTATGTCCTACATGAACTACAAGAGGAACTAATCCCTCAAATAAAACAGCTATACAATCTCAGCCTCACTACAGGATATGTGCCCACAGAATGGCGTACAGCAACAGTGGTCCCACTCCACAAAGGTGGAGCCTCTACGGACCCTGGAAACTATCGCCCCATAAGCCTGACTAGCTTAGTCTGCAAGGCTATGGAGAGGATCATCATGGAGCTCATAAACAAAGACATTGGGGACCTACAGACACTAGATCCTACCCAGTTCGGCTTTGTCAAGGGCAGACCCTGCCTTTTAAACCTGGTTGACTTCTTTGAAACAGTCACCAAAGCCATAGATGAAGGGAAGGTAGTCCACACAGCCTATCTGGACCTTGCAAAGGCATTTGACACAATACCCCACTCGGGCATCATAGATAAGCTATCCAGCTTAAATATAAACTCCTATGTCACAAGATGGGTCGCAAACTGGCTCAAAGACAGAACCCACAGAGTGAGAGTTGCTGGAGCCATGTCAGACTTGAAACCGGTCACAAGTGGCATCCCACAGGGTTCTGTCCTGGGACCACTCTTGTTCGGTATATATTTTTCCGAGGTACAGGCAAACGTGGGAGGACTATGGCTCACCAAGTTCGCAGACGACTGCAAACTGGGCACCATAATCAACTCTCCAGCTGACACAAACATCCTTCAAAAAGGTCTCACAGAGACAGATAACTGGTGCCAGCACCATGGTTTAAAGCTAAATGCCAAAAATGTATAGTCATACCCTTTGGCAAAAACAATGTGCCCACAAATTACCACATAGGCGGAAACCCATTAAGTACAGAGAAAGTTATTAGGGACCTGGGGACCCAAGTTGATAGCAATCTCTCCTTTGAAAACCACATTGCTAAAGTGGTTAGAAAGACCTTCTACATAGCCCACCTCATCACGAAGGGTTTCACATCTAGATCAAGAGAGGTAATCATGCCCCTTTATTCATCCCTTATCAGGCCCATCATAGAATACAATGACCCTTTTGGGATGTACCTTACCCGACACCTGCAGCAATTAGAAAGACCCCAAAAGTATCTCACCAAGAGGATCAAGGGTCTCAAACAGATGCCATATGCTGCTCGGTTAAAAAAACTCCAGCTCTACTCAGTTGCATACCGCCTACTTCGAGGCGATCTATGCCTGACATACAAAGCTATGTCAGATCCAGAATTAATGGACATGCTCCACCTCAGTAAATCTAAATCCCTTAGAGCCACACGCTCGAGGGACTTGAACCTCAGCACAGAAATAAATAGAACTTGCTGGAGGGACAGGTTCATAACCCAGAGGCTCCCTTCGCTCTGGAATAGAATTCCAGGTCATGTGAGGCAGAGCACCTCACTGAATCTCTTCAAGAAGAATCTCGATAAGTGGATGGGGGATCGTAGGTTTGTCCCAGGGATTACTCCCGTGTCACTATTAGACAGAGGCACAGTAAACTAAACCTTAAAAAGGGCACAGTATACTCAAATCATGGGGTGGCGTAAGCCATACAGGATCGGGCTAGGCTTATAATTGCCCCAGGGCAGATAGCCTAGTATGAACCTATGAACCTATGAACCTATAAATAATGTATTCTCCTTCAGTGTTTTCAGGCAGACCAAAGATCCTTATGTTGTTTTTCCTTTCCCTGTTTTCTAAGTCATCTATTATGTTAAGCAGCCATGTATTCTGTTTAAGGAGAAATTCGTTTTGGAATTCTTCTTCTTTGAGTCTCCCTTCAATGTCATTTAGAGAAATCTCTATATTTGTTATTTTTGTATGATGTTGTTGTAATAGTTCCTTAAGAGTATCAGTCTGTTTTCAAGAATTTAATTTGAGGTTTTCTAAGTCATTTTTAAAGCCATCTGTCTTCAAAGATAGTTTCTGTAAGGTAGATGTCATCAATTGCAGTTCTTTTTTCAAAGCAGCATCTGGATGAGAATTCCTTGAGTTGTTCATATTCAGTGACTTAATATATCTCCAAGTTACTTGACAGGAAAAGTTTTGTATATCTCCACCAAAATTGATATTTATGTAGTTTAATAGTTTATCTATAGGTTTCCGACATTTTAAACTTGAAAATAATAAAATTGTCCTATATTATTATACTAGGTATTGAGTTCTCAAAATTCACTGCTCTCAGTTGATCATCTAGGCTCCACTCTCCATCATTGTCATTAAATATTCTTATACACTTTAAGGGCAATGATACAAAATACCTTAAAGACTCCATGTCTGAGAATACTGCTCAGATAAGAGAAGAATGAACACAATAAAAGAGAAGACAGAGCTACAGTGCGGCGAGCAATACTCATAAATGGTTGTATGATCACTTATTGCACTAAATATGTACTTTAACACATGTACAAATAAGTGAGTGTTCAAGTGTTATATGTTTTGTTAATATTGTGGATGAAATGGGACTTGCTTGTAAGCACAATAATTTGCATTTCTTATACAAAGGTCTTTCTGTGGCAAAGAGGGATAAGACACCCTTACTTTGTTTTATAAGTTTATTAGTGTGACAGTTCAAATTGAGACTTGTGTAAACATCTGCAATGTGTGCTAAAATGTATTTTGTAATGTTATTTATATTGTTTTTTATTTTTTTTTTGTAATATTAATATTTGCACTGTGTGCAGCTTAGCGCAAACACTGTGAAATGGATATGTCAAATAAAGTTCATGTAATATACTTCTATGATAAAGACTGCATAAATTGCACCTGTGAGTCAAGTGTATGTGTAGCACACTGAATAAATTGGACAAACTACATGGTATGTACTATCTGTAGATCATGGTTCTCATCCCATGTTTGTCTTTTAAGGAGGAAACCTAATAAACACTTCTTAGAAGGATGATAGAAGGTGAGCTTTGCCTATCACATTTGCACATTGCTTACCTTCACATAAACACAGTCTAATGGCCTACACAAGAAGCAGAGAGTAGTCAATTTCAAAATGGATACATTGCTGCATTTTTGTTACAATCTCGGAATCCCGCTAAGCGGCATTGTGAGATGGTCATCATGCATACAGAGTAATGAATGTGAAAATATACTGCTACTTCCTTGTTGTTCCTGTGGCAGCAGTTGTAAGTTAAGGGATGTAGCATAGGTGAGCCTGAGTTCTCATCAGGTTAAGCCCAAATGTTTTTTACTGATTTTCCACTTTACTTTATATAACAATTAACAGTAGAAAAATACTTCCACATAGGAATAACTATACACAGGATATCAAAGATACATTACATGTGTAACTGCATTTATCAGTACAATTCCGGTTGTACAATTACACAATTACAGAACTAGAGTAATGCCTGTGCACTCACATTTGTAAAACATAAAACAATATAAACATAATCATAAATAACATAGCACTAGCTCATATGAACTAATGTCTGACTGAGGTATACTGACAATTATGTTTCTATATTTATAATTGCCTTTTCTGGCCTTGGATGGACTTCATACTTCAATGATACTCATACACAGATGAATGGATAAACCAGGACCTTCTCAGGACACACACACATACATAGTTATCCCCTCACTATGTCATGTATATTTATTATATAGTTAATTATCATATCTGACAAGGACTTCTTCTGTGGCAAACATGAAAAATCACCTCTGTGTAACAATATATTTTGTCTATGTTGCCTAGGTTTGAATCCCACATTATACAAATTAATTTTGTCATTGCGTAAAGCCACACAAAAAATGTGTCAGGTCATAAAATTTATTCCTCCAATACATGTCTGCAAAGTTAAATCAAGTAACAAGTACAGCAGCAGCATCCAAAACAAACACTAATGCCAGCTGTCACATTATCCTTCTTAGTTCATAAACTGCCTTTCTCTGTGTTTGGCACTGTTGCTCTCTGATTAACATCATGCAAACTTGGTTGGTATGGTTGTTTGGGTTTGCACACTATCATCAAATAGGATAACACGAATTGGTGGGAAAACACTCAACTGTTGCTGTTTGCCCTGAGTGGACGTCTGGAGGTAGAAGGAAAGGTGCCCAATTTAGGGCTCAAAGGTGAGGTGTGGAGGAGTCCAGAATTTTTATTGGACTCCTTGCAAAGCACCACAGCTGAAGGCTTCTGCAGGGGGATTATACTGGGTCTCAGTGCAAATCTGAGGCTTGGAATAATCTGGTCAAGGCTGTCTCCAGTGCAACTGGCATTCCACACACTGGATAGCAGTGCAGGCACCACTTTAATGATCTCAAAAGGTGCAAGCAGGATACAGTCAATGAGTGGCTGGATGAGTTTAGGACTGCTGACATCCCACAGTTGTGTAAGTATACTCATAAAGAGAATTTAAATTAGATAGAAAGTGGCATATAGGCAAAACTGGTATGTATGATGCTCTTCTCTTGTTCTCTCCTTTTCAGTCTACAGCCAACTAGGAGATAACATTGAACAGGGAAGCCCATGCTGAGCATTTAGAAAGACTTAGGCAAGCAAGAGGTATGTATGCAGCATAACATACCTTTTATTTTTATCTAATGTATTGCTCTTCTATGCAGTAGTATCAAATTAAGCATACATGTTTCAATCTGTAGCACAAGCCAACTGTAGGAGTCAATTGTAATACTGTAGTCAGATGATGTGGGTTCAAATACCACAGGTAACAAATACAATAGTAAAATCATTTAAAAATATTACATAATTTAAACAGAAGTGGCATACATGCCACTGGGTCAACTAAATCTGTATTGATTGATCAAGCATAAGTGCAATATATGCATATTGTAAGGATTACCTGGAGCAGTCATCACTTATAGTTCTTAGTTGTTAAAAAGTATAGTTAAATGTAAAATTAGATACTAATTATCTCTTTTTTTCCTCTTACCTCAACCCTTATCTCTTTTTTATTTTTATATATGTGGTAACAAAGTCTTGATGTCATCAATTTCTGACAACTCACAGAATGCTTTACAGCACAGGAAGGTAGGCCAGCCTGCCCTCGCTCCACCATCTCCTGCATAGATACCCAGCACATCTGGGTCCCAACCTGACCTTACTGCATGTGCTACCCATGCACTACCTAGTCCCTCCACATCAGGTAGCATTACCCTGGCAGCTGGTGCAGTGGTACCCTCTGGGAGCATTGGTAGAGGTGGGGATTTTGTCACCTGCCAGGAGATGCCAGGCTTGGTGTGTGAGGTTGTGGAGATCACCATTGGTGCATGCCTACACCTGATGGAGAGGATGCTGTTTGTTATGGTGCATAAACAAAGACATCAAGCACTCCAACAGCTATCAGAGTAAGGGGACAGTGAAAACAGTTCTATGGGTGAGGACTAAATTCTCACTGTCCCCATGTTTGATGGGCATGGGCATCTGATGCCCCCCCTTCTCCCCCAACCTGGTGTATCCCTCACTGTCCCTGGGTCTCATCTTTGGTCTTGTTTGCATCCACTTCCTCACTTTTCCTACCTACCTGACACAGAAATACATATGTCCCTTACCTAATATTTATCTCTTACTGAAATAAAAAATCATAAAAGCCACCTGTCC
Organism: Protopterus annectens; assembly: GCF_019279795.1. NCBI lineage: Eukaryota > Metazoa > Chordata > Ceratodontiformes > Protopteridae > Protopterus > Protopterus annectens. Next base: position 1,720,061,873 of record NC_056737.1, read on the forward strand.
CAACAAAAAATACTGTCCCATACATATCTCTCCACTTTAAACGTGTGTGTTCTCAACACATTTGATTTGGTCCAGCTGGCTATACAGCATGATTGTTTTATTGTCACCCCTCTTTGTTGAGGTGACAGTTCAGATTAAGTCAATATTGTATGCATATTTTCATTTTATACTGCAGAAGAAGTGGACAGCTATGGTTCTTTCCTACCTCCCTCCTGCACATTCTTATATTGATTTTCCTTTGTTCTTCCTCCTGCTTGCCCCCCCATTTCATCACTTTCCTATCTACCCCATTTTAACACATTTAATCAGGTCAGAAAGTAGAATCACACACCACACACATAAGTAAAACATTGCCAATGAAGCCCTTCACTTTTTGTCCTTTGTGTTTGGGTGGAGTTTCACAACATGCACCAATACCAAGCAACAGTAAATTAATCTTCATGTCCTATGGCATGGTGCTATTACCTCAGTGCAGTGTTGTATAAACCTGCTTCAGTGAGGAAACAGACAGTTAAAACAGAATAAAAAAAAATAATTAAAGAATGGATACATATCTAAAATGATTAGATACAGTTGGATTTGACCACTATATCATCTAGTCTCTAACTAAATATCTCAGTGCACTTACAACTGCTTCCACAGAGTCAGCTAAGTGGCAGGTGAGATTCTTACCCTCAGTACTATCCAAAGTGATGACTGCCAAACCTCTCCACTTAATGTGTTTGCATGAAGGTAAGCAGACGAATTGAACTCTCATAATTTTATCAGTGAAGCAGAGGTCTGCATTTGCTCCTCACTTAACTATCCGCAAATGGGGAAAGCAGTATAAATACTTTTTTTAAGGTTAAACAATTTATGACACAAAATTTCCAATATGGGCTATATATGAACACCACAGTATCTATTAGATGTGTCTACCATAGCCAGTATGGAAAAGTACTTCTCAAGTTCAAGTAGGAGTCCTTAAATGTGTACCTTGCATGCACACTTTGCCATTGATCCCATAAACCTGCTGCTTGAAGGTGCACTATGGAAAGTGCACATTAGCATATTTTACTTGTGTTTACTGCCCACTTAGTTTTCATCTCATTAAAGTAAATGTAAAAACTCCTCTTAAGGACAGATCACATATTTACACTGTAGTTATATGTTACCTGCATCCATGCACTTGAAGCTTGGTCTCTCAGTACTTTTTCCCAAATATATCAACTACACTACAGAAATAAACAAAAATGCTTTGTTACATACCATGCACATTATTATACTGACAATACACATTCATATTGTCTAATACTTGCAGTAATTTGGACAACTGTTTGCATGTGGTTTCTAAATCTGTCTCTTAAAGTATACCTGCACATTGGAAGCACAACAGCAAATGCTAAACGTTGCACACTCATAAATATGGTAACATGTAGAACTTTAATATCTTGAAAGTCATACATGACTAGTCATTTATTTCATACAGGCCTGTCAACATATCCTTTCAAACATCCAAGGATGATGTCATCCATTAAAATTGTGTGTGTGTGTGTGTGTGTGTGTGTGTGTGTGTGTGTGTGTGTGTGTGTGTGTGTGTGTGTGTGTGCGCATGTGCACATGTGTGTGTTTGTGTCAACTTGTGTGTGTATGTGTGTCTAGTGAGAAGAGCATAACTGTGCATCCTATAGTCATCAGTACAATTCCCATGGAGTACAAGTATTTTGATAGTTCTACATAACTAGACATCCATTTAATTCCGACCTCCCAATAGCTTCTCTCAAACATCCAATGATGATGTCATCTACTATAAACTGTCCTGCAGCAGTGCAAAGGTCAGACTTGTGCATACACACATCATGAAGCAGAGTGCTTCCATGAGCCTCTGCAAGGCATCTCCAGTCCACTGCATGTGTGATTGCTAATTCTGTTATGGTGTGGTGCACATATTCCATAAGGACAGTGGCAGGATATAATGCAATCCAACAAATATACACATATGAACAATAGTCTTACTATCTTCCAATAATATAGATATAAGGATTTTGTTTACATGGTATAATAATGGCTAGGATTTCATGTTATGTTGACCTTTAGCTTAATAACGTTGTATGACCCTATGAACAGTTGTCATGTCAACTACAAGAGGGTATTATAATCTGTGATGTGAGCTAATGTATTGATGGCCATGTTTGCCATTGCATTACATGCCTTCAATAACAGCTGTAGTAATATGCCTCCTGAGAACTGTTGACATGGTGTGATACATTTATATGTATATTGGTGGCATATTAGGACATGTACTGTTGCAGTGGAGGAGATTAACCTTCTATACAGTTCACCTTCAGCCATCACAGTGACACTTGCAGTATGCCATTGGTATGCATGTGTCTACATACCATCATTAAATGTTCTGAGACTGGCATCAGTATAAATTCATATTGATTACATGTTCTCATAAGTCTTGTCTCATGCACATGTCATGCTGTGATATACACAACCAAAGTATCACATGTTTTGATTCAATTGCAACCTTGTGGAATTCATTGTATGTGCAGTTGTGTTCTATACCCAAGGATTGTTGAGGTGGTCAGCAGCACCATTATGTGACTATTAGCATTTGTGTCAGGAAATGTTCTGCATGAGCCACAACCAACTGATCTGTAATGTGTCCTGATCTGGCATCATGCCACTCAAATATAGCTTACTCATGAAACACATATGGGCATATGTTGTGCAATTGATATATGTAAGTGACATTGGTACAGTTGTATGACTGTGTGCATAGTACCAGTGTGTGAAATGTGAGGAATGACCAAGGTTGTATTTGGAGGTCTTTCACAAACTATTAATTCCAATAAATGTGAAATGTTAAGTGGAATACACAGCTAAGCATAGATCTATATGCGGATGAAACCAGTCATACCCAACCAGAAGAAATAGACAATCCGCTAGCTGACAGTTTGTCTCACACATCTACCCCATCACTACTAGCTATCAGCCAAGGTATACATGCAATTTTTATTCTATTGAGGGCAGCTCATCTGTGCATTCTCTACAGCTAATAGCAGAATCAATGGGCTCTGACAACATGACAGGCTGCCTTTAGAGTGGCTCAAAACATGGACCTACCAAACACAGTTGGATCCAGATGGCCTGTGTTCCCATAGAAGGGTGTACATCAACATGCATCCTTCTGACTGCAGAGGAACATCACCCAAAGCATGCATGTATAGACCATCTTGATGCTCATCATCTATTAGGCAGACCAACAAGTCATCATCGACCATCTCTAACAGGACAGGGGTAATATCCCCACTGTGTACTAAACACATGTGATTTGTTCAGGCTACATCATGTCTGTTACATCTGTTTAACGTCCTTAACAAGGTCACCAAGAGCATGCATGATGGCAGCACTATCATCCTGCATAACTTGACCTCAACAAGGCATTTGACAAAAATCCACACTGAGATATTACTGGGAAACTGTCATTAGTGGCCATAAACACAAATATCACCAAGTGGATAGACTACTGGATCACATACATGACAGATAAATATGTTGAAGTGTGTGAAGTGACCTATACCTAGAGACCAGTGATCAAGTCCATACTTCAGGGCTCTGTGCTAGGCCCTTTCCAGTTCATTATTTATGTCTCAGACATCCAGAATGACTTACATATTCTTTGTCCAACCAGATTTGTGGAGGCCTACAGATTGTGGACAAAAATTGAATTCAAGTGTGGTATTGATATAATACAGATAGAATCAACACACATAGGATTGCTGCCACAGCCATGGAGACACAGTAGATGAACAAAAATCGTGGTGGGATTAACTGATCTGTTGTAAACTGTTATAAAATAAAGACACACATTAATTATAATATAGATAGCACACCCCTATGAGCAGACCAAGCGGTGTGTGACTCAGGTAGATGGTATGCAGAGGGTCCACCAGCATGTGCCCACAGTGGTGATCACTCACTTGTATGTAACACAACTCCTGAGTATGTGTTGGACATCCACATCAAAGGGCATTATAATTCCATTGTTCTTAGCCCTTTTCACACAAATAACTGAGTACAATGCACCCTTTTCATGTACCTCATAACATATCTTCCAGAGATGCATTACTCAAGTGCACCGCATTTGCCACAGTGAGCTCACACACACTTTATTGGCCATACCTAAATATTCTTTTTGTTACATAAACATTAGTGTTTGATGTTGTGGAACCCTCATTAAAGTGTTATACAAGATGTATGTGTAATATGTGCTCCTGTGATGTACACAGTAAATACATAGCTGAATGACAACATTGATGGCATGGGTTACATTCATGACAGTGTGGATTGACCTATATATATATATATATATATATATATATATATATATATATATATATGGTTCTACCTGACATAGTCGAAACCACACAACACCGACAACCACATCACCGACACCACATATTCGACAGTCCATAAACACGAAACCACACATAACCGACAACGAAATAACCGACGGTACACAAACACGAAACCCCATACACTGCACACACCACAATAACAATTAAAAACAAAACACATCCCCATTCCACAAACCACACACACAACACAAGCACACCAAAATCCTTACAAGCCCACACTAAACCTTACCCTAACCCTAAGGTCCGTCACTATCGCACACTTACCTACCCGCTCCTAACCCTAACTCACTTAACCGCCCTATCGCCCCTAACCCTAACTCACTTAACCCACCCCTATCGCTCCCTAACCCTAACTCACTTAACCCACCCCTATCGCTCCCTAACCCTAACTCACTTAACCCACCCCTATCGCTCCCTAACCCTAACTCACTTAACCCACCCCTATCCCCACAGACCGTCAATCTCCACACTTACCTGCCTCGCACCCTAACGTCCGTCACTACCGCATACTCACACAGCCTTTCCCCATGTCGGCATCCTCGGCGTTGGTGTTGTCATCCGTCGTGTCGGTCTTCTGCACTGTCGATGTTCTGCCACTCGCGATTCGCGTCGGTCTTCTTCGATTTCGATCTTCTGGAGCTCCGAATTCCGATGTCGGTCTTCTGCGCTGTCGACGAAGTCAGGTAGAACCATATATATATATATATACATATATATATATATATATATATATATATATATATATATATAAAATCCGCACTATTGAGCGAATGGCCATTTCACTGAAAGTGAAATGGCTCCGCACACTTTCGCAAAAGTGTTTTTCACCAAAAAAGCACTTTTGCGAAAGCGTGGTTAAGTAAGGGTGAAAAATGTGGGGAGATGGCTGTTGTTGAGATCGTAGCACAGTGGGGATAAGGGAATATTCCCTTTTTCCCAGTATAGTGTGATCTTGGAGTGAGAATATAAAAGTCGGGGAGTGTACAGAATTGCTAAGTATTCGAAAGTAATCCAAGCAAGGTAGGCAGTCTGTTTCCAGTCAAAAATCCTTTATTAAGTACACAGACAAGTGATCCAAGTAAAACAGAAATAGAGCAATAATTTCCTCACAGGCTTTCAATATATATATATATATATATATATATATATATATATACATATATATATATATATCTACTTTTTATCAGGCAAGGGAGTGGTTTATTGTGCCATAATACAAAGTGTTATTGGTACATGTTAAATTCACATCCCTTCCCCCTCAGTATGACATTTGAGCTGGTCCTGCCCTACTTAGTAGCTGTCATAATAATGTAACCCTTATGTATTTTAAATAAAAGTTATAATGATGTGGTACCTCTTATTTAACCAGATTATTAAGTAGGTAATTAAGTCTGTGATTTTATCCAAGACAATATACTACATGGCTGGAAATATGTCAACCTTAGTCCATTTGTCAATCAAAAAATATATATCAATATATATACATATATACTTTGCATATAAAAAAAATCGACTGTAAAAATCATTCTATTTTCATAACCTATTGCTAACAAAGATCGCTTTCATTCTTCTAGACTTTATCAGGTCTGTGTACAAGAACCCTAAAAACTATCTAGAAAAATATATATAAACTGCATAATTAGTTAGTATTGTTATTACACATCATTTTGAATAAAGTGGAAAAAAGAGAACTAGAAAAAGAAAAAATAATAAGAAGAAAAATGTATGTATGATGATGGAAACAAAATATACACTTAAATTACAACTGATTTAAAATGGTACTTAAAATGGTATTTAAAACCAACTGGTAGAATAAATAAGGTATACAGGCACAAGTGAAAAAGTTAAGCTAGCTCATTAATCTTGTACTGGGCTTCAATTTCTTTACTTTCAATGGCAAACACTACAGACAAAATACTGGTATAGCAATGGGAGCTGCCATGGCTCCCAGCATAGCTAACATAGCCCTGGGCATGTGGGAGGAGGACTTTGTGTTAAACAACACAGACTACATGCAGCATATCACATGCTACTTACATTTTATTGACAACATTTTTATTGTGTGGGAAGGTGACACTTTGCAGTTGGAGATTTTATCACTTACCTCAATCAAACAACTGCCTTCCTGAAGTTTACATCTTCCCATAGCTATACTTCAACCACTTTCTTAGATATGCAGAGTTCAAAGGACACCAACAATAACAGAATCACCACTGATCTATTCAGAAAACCGAGGGTTAACTTATTACTCCACAGTAAAAGCCGACATCCTACAAAAACCAAGTATAATATAGTGAAGTCCCAAAGCTATAGATTAACTAGAATTACCACAGAGATGGAACCATTTTTGAGAAACTTGAACAACTTAGAGAATGATTTTTTAGTGAGAGACTATGAAAGTCAGATGTTAAAAAACATTTTAATATTTTAACAATTTGAGTCATGGTTGTGTGTTGCCATGTGACTAATTAAGTGTTTTGTATAAATGGAGCTCTTTTCATATGTTTGGTTAACTCTGATGAAGTCAATTACTGTAGATGAAAGCGCTCAGTTCTATTAAATTTTACTTGTATGATTATATTTGGGACTCCCTGGTGTTTGTGGCTACAGTTGGTTCATTTCACTTTTATCGTTGGCTGTTCTACCTTGGTTCTTCATGTTAAAAAACATCCTGGAACCCATTATAGAACTGAAAAGGACTGAAGCACCTTCACTCAACCTCTCCAGTAGAAGAATGTTAAGAAATTCCACAGAGAATGTTTGTCTTTTGGCTTTTCCCGGTTGGGGTCGCCACAGTGGAACTCCGGTCCGCTAATGATTGGCAGTAGATTTTCACAAACGCAGAGGTGTCAGCTGGATGTCCAACCTTCAATGAAGGCACACCCACTTACGCATGTCTTTCAAATGCCACCCAACCACAGGGAGGACATACAGACTCCACACAGAAAACACTCCCCACACTGCAGCCGAGAACTGAATGGGAGAACCTCTTGCTGTGAGGCAACAATGCTACCGCTGCACCACCATGGCTAAATTCCACAGAGAATAACAAATGCAAAAATAGCTGCATCCTGACATACCCTTTGGATTATCACAGTACCAAAAATGTTATTGAAGAAAACTGTGACATTGTTATAAGAAACCCTTTTCTGATTAACATCTTAGCTGAAGCCCCATCCTTTGTTTATAGGAAGGCCAGGAACATTAGACGTTTTCTTGAATTTAAACCTAGACCATATGAGAGAAGCACTCAAAGATGTGAAACTAATTATACATTTTGTATATTTGTACAGCAAGGTGATAGTTTTTATTGCCCTTATTTAAAGAAAATCATTAAGACCAGTGCAGCGTGTGACTGTAACACTACAAAAGCAATTTACAAGGCACGGTGAAATGAATGTGATGCATTCTTTGTGGGCAAAACTGTAAATAAACTCAAGCGTAGGCTTTCATGTCATCTGTCAGAAATCCGCTCTATATGTAAAAATAATGCACTAGCCAAACACCTTTCTCTTCATAAAAGACACACAGGTTTTAAGTTCCAGATCCTGGATCACATAGACATGGGTGATCTTGAAGGAGACATCCTGAATATTTTGGAGAAACATGAACTCATGTGACAATTAAAGCTGAACTCTTTTAGGAAGCCTGGAATAAACTACTACTGTTCAATTAAAAGTGCACAGGAACTTAGAAAATTGCCACATTGTTTACATGACTCATTTTATTTTATTTTATTTTACCAGTTGGTTTTAAATACCACTTTAAATACCATTTTAAATCAGTTGTAATTTAAGTCTATTTTTTGCTTCCATCATCATACATACATTTTTTCTTATTATTTTTTTTTTTCTTTTTGTGGTTCTTTTTTTCCATTTTATTCAAAATGATGTGTAATAACAATACTAACTAATTATACAATTATATATATTTTTATAGATAGTTTTTTGGGTTCTTGTATACAGACCTGAAGAAGTCTAGAAGGACGAAAGCGATCTTTGTTAACAATAGGTTATGAAAATAGAATATGATTTTTATAGTTGATTTTTTACATGCAAAGTGTATATGTATGTATGTATTTATATATTTTTTGATTGCCAAATGGACTGATATATTGATATATTTCCAGCCATGTAGTATATTGTCTTGGATAAAATCATAGACTTAATAATTTACTTAATAATCTGGTTAAATAAGAGGTACCACATCACTGTAAATTTTATTTAAAGTACATAAGGGTTATATTATTATGACAATACTAAGTAGGGCAAGACCAGCTTGAATGTCACACTGATGGAGGAAGGGGTCTGAATTTAACATGTGTACCAATGACACTTTGTTTTATAGCACAATAAACCACTCCCTTGCCTGATAACAAGTATATATATATTTAGAAAGCTTCTGAGGAAACTATTGCTCTATTTTTGTTTTACTTGGATCGCTTGTCTGTGCACTTAATATAGGATTTTCTGTGCAATTATATATTTTTTATTATTATTTTTTTTTTTTTACTTAAGATGAGTTTAAGTTCGCTACTTCTACTACTATTGTCTGATCTGATTAATATACAGTGATTAACTAGAGATATATGGACTGAAAATCTTCCACACAGAGAAATTTCTTACATTGTTTTGTTTTTGGACCCACTACACTTGTTTAGTGGGTTGTTTTGAAACTTCGGGGATACCACGGAGATTACTTTTTTTTTAAATATTATATACCCAGATACTAACATTTTTATATAAGTAGACGGTAAATATACATATTATTTAGATATAGCATTAGGATATCTGTTAAGTACAAACTGTCCAAGTTTTGTTATTATTTTTTTGGCAGAGTTGTAGAAGAAAAGGCAGTTAGATGGGAGAGGGACAGTAAGAGGGAGGGAGGGAGAGAGTGGAGGAGAGATTAGCAAGAGGGAAAGATAGTGTGAGGGAGGTGGGAGGAGGGATTTGCAAGAGGAAGGGATATTATGAGGGACGTAGAAGGAGAGTGGGAGGAGAGATTAGCAAGTGGGGAAGGAAAGTGTGAGGGAAGGAGGAGAGTGGGGGGAGAGATTAGTAGGAGGGAGGGTTAGTGTGAGGGAGGGAGGAGGAGAGTGGAGGAGAAATGAGTAGGATAAATACATACAGGCATGCCTCTTAACCTCTTAGTGCAACAAATTTGGGAGAAGCAAAAAATAATGGAGAGTACAAAGGCTCAAAATCAGGGACAGATTTTAAATATTGCTCTTGTAAACTTAGAAAGTTGCTGGAATGACATGTTTTGCATTATTGTGCATTTCCTGAAGGATAAGAAATCCAAAACTCAAATATATGTTATTTTGTGACTTCAATCCTCAATGATTTGCCAGAAAACCACATATTTTATGAAGAACAGACAAACCAGCATGCCCAACACACTAGTCATAGGTGACTCAATAGTGAGGCACACTGATGTCCCACTCACTAGGTTAAATAAAGAGAAAGTAACAGTCAGCTGCTGGTCAGGTGCCAGGATCCACCACATAAGTCATGCACTCAGGTCTCTCAACAACAGGTACAGATATGACTCTGTCATTGTACATGTGGGTGTGAATGACCTGAAACGTACCTCTCTGGACTACATGAAAAGAGACATGGAGGAGCTCTCAGATTATGTAGCCCAGGCGGGTATGACCCTAGCCCTGAGCAGCCTCCTACCATCACCCAGAATGATACCACAGCACAAGCAGAAAATGATTGATTTCAACACTTGACTAAGTTTCTGGTGTCATTCTAAGGGGATCCAGTATCTGCCTGGGATGACATGACTGACAGACCTCGATGCTTTGCCAGAGACAGCTTGCATCTGTCACCCCTGGGCTTCTGGATACTGGGCAAGGCTCTTGCCGCCCCTATAGTGCCTTTTTTAGGTGGTATTCCAAAGACCAAATTACCACTGTAACAGCTACAAACAAATGCAATCTGAGGGTCATGCTGCTCAATGCTAGAAGTCTAAATCTCAAAATACATTTGCTCAGAGCACTCCTTAAAATGGAGAAAATTGACATTTGTGCTGTAACAGAGACCTGGTTCAAGGCAGCAAAAAGTACCCCTGCACTACCAGGCTATAACTCATTCCACACATTTCAGCCCTAGAATTTGGACCGAAGCTCCAAAGGTAGCGGTGTTTCCATATTCATAAAGGATGCGCACACCTACAGACTAGTAGCCCAACCTTAAGCATCAGAGATACTTCAGGTGCAGCTAACATTGGGTAAGACAGCAATTCAGGTCATAGCCTGCTATAGGTCAACAACCATGTCCCAAGACTCAGGTCGTAGCCTGCTATAGTTCTCCAACCATGTCCCAAGACTCACACTGCATGTTCCTAAGCACCCTGGAGAATATTAGGGTCAAACCTAACACTCTCATAGTGGGCAACTTCAACTACCCCCCCATTAACTGGGAAAACTACTCATGTACCAATATACTTGCCCAACGTTGCCTGGAATTCATTGATTCCAATGCCCTAGACCAGCTCTTTCTTAACCCCACTAGAGGGCGACTGTTGCTCTATACCAATAGTCAGCTCCTCCCTGGTTAGATCTGACCACAAACTAATCAGCTTGAAAATCCACCCCCCCCCCCCCCCCCACATACACACACACAAAGATATCCACCATGAAAAACATCTCCAAAGCTAACTTTGGGCTCCTAAAAACGGAGGTGGCTAACTTCATGGTACCCATGCAATTGGAGAACAGCTGCTTGACTGCCGAATCATACACTAATGCCCTGTACGAGCACATACACAAATTCATGGATCTCGCCATCTGGTGGTCCCCTGCCATAAACAAACTCTACAACAAAAGGAGGAAACTGATGAAAAATAAGGTGAAGTCCCAAGACTGGAAAAACTCCCTTATCAGCCTCAAAAAAAGTTGAGATCTCTCATCAAATCTTCTAAAGCTAGCTATGAAAACAGAATCACAGCAGATAGTAAAGACAATCAAAAAGCCTTCTATAGTTATGTAAAGAATCTCCACGGCAATACCCAGATTTGCTCAGAGCTATTGCACAATGGCACCTCCTATACTGGGCCAACAGATATTGCCAATATGTTGGCTGACAGAGTCAGTGCCAACTTTACCCCTGTCATCCCCACCTAAGGACCAATCACCATACCAGTAGATTGCCAGGCACCCAGTATTACTGCTGCACAGGTTAAAACAGCACTTTCCAAGGCCAACAATACAGCTTCTGTGTGACCTGATAATATCCCTGGCTGTGTTTTACATGAACTACAGAGTGAACTGGCACCTCACCTGTGTACCCTGTTCAATCACAGCCTCACCTCAGGCTTTGTTCCTTCCAAATGATGCACTGCTACAGTCATCCGTCTCCACAAACGAGGAGTGACTACAGACCCTGGGAACTATCTCCCCATCTGATATGCAAAGTTATGGAATGCATCATCATGGACCTAATAAACAAGGGTATAAGGAATCTTCAGACTCTGGATCACACACAGTTTGGTTTTGTGAAGGGTAGATCATGCCTGCTCAACCTGGGTGACTTCTTTGTCAGTCATCAGAGCTGTGGATGAAGACAAGGTGGTTCATACAGCCTACCTTGGTCTGGCCAAAGCCTTTGATACCATTCCCCACTCAGGAATCATAGAAAAACTCACTAATCTAGGCATCAACCCCTATATCACTAGCTGGGTTGCAAACTGGCTCACAGATAGAACCTGCAGTGTGAAAGTAGCTGACTCCAAGTCAGACTGCCAACCAGTCACAAGTGGAGTTCCACAGGGTTCGGTCCTGGGTCCTCTCCTGTTTGGTATATACTTCTTTGAAGTTCAGCCCAACATGAAGGGACTCTGGCTGACAAAGGTTGCAGACAATTGCAAGTTGGGAGCTATAGTTAACTCTCCAATTGATGTTGACATCCTACAGAAAAGCCTCACTGAGACCAATGACATGTGTCAGAACCATGGCCTTAAACTCAAGGCCAAAAAATGTGTCGTCATCCCCTTTAGGAAAAACCCAGTTCCCATGAATTACCACATCAATGCTAGTCCACTGAACACAGGAGGCGTCAAAAGAGATCTGGGAACACAGGTTGACAGCAATCTCTCTTTTGACCACCACATTGCCACTGTGGTCAGAAAGTCCTTCTATGTGGCACATCTCATTACTAAGGGTTTTGCATCCAGGAAGAAAGAGGTCATTGTCTCCCTCTACTCTTCCCTCATTAGGCCAATCATCGAGTACAATGCCCCATTTGGCATGTACCTCACTAGACACCTACAGCAACTGGAGAGGACACAAAAGTACCTCACAAAGAGGATCCTAGGCCTTAAACACTTGTCCTATATGGACAGACTCAAAAACTCCAACTATTCTCTGTCTCATATCGTCTACTTAGAGGCTATCTCTGCTTGACTTACAAAGCCATGTCTGACCCAGCTCTGTTAAGAAATGTTACATCTAAAGAATTCCCATTCCCTCCGCACTACATGTTCCAGAGACCTCAACCTCATTACCACAATCAACAGAACAAACTGGATGGACAGGTTCATAACCGAGAGACTGCCCATGCTATGGAATAGACTTCCCATACATGTCAAGCAGAGCGCCTCATTGACCCTCTTCAAGAGAAATCTCGATGAGTGGATGAGAAATAGAAAATTCACCCCGGGGATCACTCCAGTGGCTCTACTCGACAGAGGCACCGGGAACTAAGGTCGAGTGGCATGATGCCAGGGTAATCCTATGGGCTAGGCTTGTAACGGCTCCAGGGCCATTAGCCTAGTACACACCTATGAGCCTATGAACTGTGAGGCAGAAAGCTGGACATTCAAATAAATCTGGGTGGTTGAGAGGTATGCTAACAAAGTCACATTCCTGTGAAAAGCACAAGGTAAACTAAAATTTACAACTGTCTTTAATTGTTGTTCTGCAGTCTTGACAAGATTAAAACAAGAAGGCAACCATTAATGTTTCGGAACATGTTTGTCTGGTCTTCAGATATGATGTCACTACAAGTACGTGTGTGTGTGTGTGTATGTGTGTGTGTGTGTGTGTGTGTGTGTGTGTGTGTGTGTGTGTGTGTGTGTGTGCCTGTTAATGTATGTGTACATGTGTCAGTTAGTCAGACTCAATCATTATTGAATTATTAGAGTAGTGGTAACACAAGTATATATAAAAATTCAGGTTACTTTAACTGTCACTTAAATTTATATAAGTAATTTCTAATGCAGACATACATGTTACAAGCAACTTTAATAATTCATTCAGTGTAATGACTGTTACTGAGAAACATTTATATATATTATAAAATTATATTAAAAAGTAAAGCACATGCAAGCTCCATTTCAGACATGTGGCAGGAAACTATCTCTGCATGAAACTTCAATGCTGCATCTGCTGATTTATCTCCAATACCACACACATCAATTCAGCAATGAAGTGTGATGATGTTTAATATCTTTGCATTACTGGCCTGTGGCTTGTATGTATTCAGATGAAGTTGTTCACAGCTCTGAAACAGCTGTTTTAGACAGAGGAAGAGCACTTGTTAGGCCCTCAGCCATATGGGTTCTCTTCACTAATGAGGATGGAGTGCATTCAGAGAACACAGGCATGGCTGCTCAGTATGGCAGGCTGTATTTACACCTTTTGTGAGGGTAACTCCCCTCCCATATGTGTGACAGACAGTCAGACAGAGTTATCATGTCCTGTGACTGGGGCATATAACTAGGTCTCTTGTATAATCAGTAGACACATTACTGGTCCACACAACAGTCTCTTATCCAGCCTTAGTTCTTTTCACCTGTTAAACATCACCACCACTAGTGCTACCTATGATGCAGAACACTGTAGTGAACACTTTATTGTATGCTTCAGGTGTGCCCATATAACATGCAGGTCAAAGTTATAAAAGCATCAACGGACATGTTACTGAAACCTGCCTTCCGTGGTTGCCAGTATCATGCTGAAGTCCTGTTGTATCTATGAAAAGAAATGTGCATTGTCTTTACCTAATCTATTCTATGGGATAATAAATGCTTGTGCCATCCTCTGATATGTACTTCTGATTTGGTATATCACCCACTGACAAAAGGTGGGCTGGGTCAACCCTATTCAAAAAGCAACCTCCCCTCCAGGGATGAAGTCTGGTGTAGTTCCCACTTGAAAGGACACCCTAGGAAATTCTCCATATATGTAAGCTATGGAACCTTGCTGGCTAGGCTTACATAGGCCCTTGGGCCGATAGCCTAGTACCTACCTACCTATGAACCTATGAACCTATATATGTCTGTCTGAGGACCCTGGAGGGCCACTCCCTGTAATGGCTCTCAATTCTGCATGCTGTCATGTCTTCTTCTGCTCAAGATTGATTATATCTGCCACCTGATGGCAATGCTGGCTTAGGGGTAGCTATGCTTACCTATGGCACTGATGTTTCTAATCAGGTCTATTTTAAAGTATCAGTTGGCCAGTCAAAACCAATATGGTCAAAGATTCAGTCCATCAAACCATTTGTACTGAGATTGCAGTAAAGTAGAGATCAAAGGATTTATCCTTTTCTTCACTGTAGTGTGATCTAAGAGTTGGTGTATATAATTAGCAGGGGGTGTTGGGGTGCAAGGAGGCTTTCCCCCTGCAAATGCATTGTTTGTGTTGTTTGGGTTTATGTTGTTTGTCAATGGACTGAATTTTCAACCATATGGTCTCGACCAAATGGGTTTCAACAATTTGGCTGTTTGATGCTTAGACATAGATCCCCTGAATCATAGCCTGTCAAACCTGATCCCTCAACATCTGGTCTGCATCCCCTCTCCCCAACAACCAAAGTCCAAGCTGTTGGATGGCCTGTGAGAAGATTTTATTCCCAGCTTCATTTAAATTTCCAGACTTGGTTTGCCTCTGCCTCTTCCATGAGATATGCTGACTCCTGTTTAAACAGCTGGAACACATGACTACTTATTGTGGTACCTGTGAATATGTACAGATTCAGTGAATGTAACTGTCCCATGGTGGCACATACTGTCAGTGTCTGAAGGACAGCATAGCCTACTACTTTGTGACAGAGATTTGCCTTTAAAATGGACTGTTGTCATGGTGTGGTAACATTACAGGTCTATCCCAGGTAATGTAGTTAGAGAGTTCTCAGCTGTCTCTGATTTTCAGAGACATCCCTGGTTCTAATTTATATTTTTCCTCTGTCTCTCCTAAATTTTCTGAACAGCAATGATTACTATAAGAAATCAGGGCTAGACCTTACAATTAAGGAATTGTATGCATGACTGCTGAGGTGTGATCTATGCCTGGCTTACAAGGCATCTGCAAACCCCACACTTATGAATCTCTTGCATATTCATAAGTCAAAGAGTACCAGAAATACAAGGTCTAGGGACATGAATAGTTCTGTAAATTAAACAGAATATGCTGGAGAGACAGATATGTGCCTCAGATACTGCCTCTTCTATGGATCAGGCTCCCATCCATGTGAAGCTGGGTTTGTCTGTTACCCATTTTAAGTGTAACCTAGACTAGTGGATGAAGAATAGGAAATTTACACCAGGCCTGGCACCCATGTCCCTTATGGACAGATGTAGCTTATAAATGCCTGGTGCTCAATATCCTGTTTAGATATAGGACATCATTATTCTTTTGAGAAAACTTGGCTAGGCTTAGAAAGTCCCCCCGGGTCATTAGCCTAGTAACCATCTATGAAACTATGATGCAAATCCTACTATTTTTTAATGTTCAAACTAAAGAGTACTGTTATTTAAAAGTTATCCATAATTTTATTACTTTCAATGTATAACAATTGATTGATGATCTTATGTGTTCTTTTTTCTTATGTTACATCCTACTTGCTGTTCTGTATTATTGTAAATAATAAATAAAAAAATATTGAAAAAAAATATCCATAATTTATAGCTTTTCTCTTGATTTATTTGTCTTTTCCAATGACTCTTGCAGTAACAGTTTGAAAACAATGTGTAGTCACAGTAGCTGCACCATCTGCAGCAGTGTCTTTCTCCCCATAAGCAAATGGAGAGCAGGTATACTCAGTAGTATAGATAACCAAAGCGGGCTCAGGACGCCACAGTTAACCCATATATCTAAATGTGTCATATGCTTACCATTCTAACATGGTCTTGCTGTCCAAATACCATTCAGAATAAAACCTATTCATTTTACCAGCTAAATACAGGTATGTAACATTCTGAGAACTGTCCATAAAACACTACTCAGAGCCATACATTTTGCAGTATAGTTGTGAACACACCAGAGATAACACTACAATCTCTGCAGTTTTAAACTCCTTTGCGTGATTCGTAGACAAATACGGTTTGGTAACATGAATGCCTCTGAATAACCCATTTACACTTTTGTGTACTGTAGCCTTTTATGTGACACGTGCAAGATATCTGTCTTACATTACAGACTGTTAAGGAAACTACAGAAGGTGTATGTGTGGTCAAAGGTCATACAACTGGGTAGTGAATATTTGCACAGAATGCATTCCACAAAAGTTGCTTATATTACTGTATGCCATTTTGCTGTGTCACTTGGCATTTAGCATCTTGTGAGGACTGAACGAAGATGGTTACTTCAGCACTTTGTAAATCCAAGACTTTGGAATGATGTACAAAGGTGATAAAATTATTTTTGTGCTTCCTTCACAGGGATTACAGGCAGCATCTTTTGGGTCGGTAATGGCCAGTAGACTGGCAACAGTCAAGGTCTACTGGCATTCCATGGTCTGCACAATGGTGAAGTCAATGCTATGCTGACCTGCAAGGCCACTGGCTGGAACTTCTGTGAATGTGTGATGCAGAGGTGCAGATAATATGCTCAGAAATGTATAGAAGTTTTCTTTTCTTTTTTAAACTATGTGCTTAATCTGTATTTTTTTCATGCATCCTTGGATGTAGGGTGGTTATAAAGTGTGTACCATTATCTTTCATGTCTATATGATAAAATTGACAGCTTAGGTTGTCGAATCCTAAAACATCGACACCTAAGCATTGCAAGCTGACAATAGCGAATGGCCACATCATCGAATTCTTTCCTCGGGAAAGAATTCGAGTGGCCATCCATAAACAAAATAAAGAAACACACCCAAACATAGTGGGGGGCTTTGCACCCCACACCCCCTGATGTGGGGGGGGGGGCTGTGCCCCTCCCACATCCTTCCTAGCTAAATATACCAACTTCGAGATCACTCTACATTGGAGAAAGGGCAAATCCCCGATAACAGACATGCAAATTCTTTCCCGAGGAAAGAATTTGATGATGTGGCCATTCGTTACTGTAAGCGTTCGAAGCTTAGGTGTCGATAATTAAGCATTCGACAACCTAAGCTGTTGACAATTCAATAGGAACCCTATCTTTCAGCACATGAGGAAATATGCTGCAGTCACCTGAGAAGTCACAGAAGACTGGGGTGACTAGCAGCATGGCAAAGTGGTTAACATTCCAGTATGATGTACATTTCACTGTATATCACTGACAACTCACACTTAGGGTGTTTTTCCCATTGTGGTTTCAATATATAAGTGCACCCGATAAAGAGGGAGGTGATGCCCAGATCTCTCCACAGTGAGATCCTACTACTGTGACAGATTCTGGGTCAGGTGCTGAGGTTGTGGCTGCTTCATTATGGATGGGTGATGGTTGATTTCAGGTGGTTATAGGATCTATTTTTGTCTCTTCTTTGTTTTAAATTTTTCCTGTGTTGCAGCCTTTTGATGTGGGTTCCTTTTAACTTAAGGCTCTTAAGCAGCTTTTTATGACTATTTAATTCACTCAGATATCTGGGAAGTTCCAAATTTTTAAAGGTCGCTGTGCTATCTTCAGCTCAGAGATGCAATTCCTTCATGGGGAAGCCAGTGCAAAAATGAGGACTTGGATTTCTGCTCTAAGAGACTGAGCAGCATTCTGTCTGACTGAGCAGCATTCTGTCTGACTGAGCAGCATACTTTCTGATTATATTGTAAGTGTCCTTATTAAAATACATTTTTGCACCTTTTATACTAGTGATGTGATCTAAAAAGTATGGAGATGAGTGAACACATCCTGGATAGATTGCCCAGTGTATGAACATTATATAATTTGGGCATTTCTATGTTTTTTATTTCCTTTCCTGGAACTCATTATTCAGCTTTTCAGTTCTTCATCACCTTCCCCACTGCCTGAAGCCTAGTACATCTTCTTATGCTATTCTGGATCCTTTTAAAGCTACACTTCTGAGGTGTGGTGAGTCTAAAAGATGCAAGAAGCTTAAACTTTATGGTTTAACTAGATGATGTTAAGATATTAAAATTTTGGATGTTATTCACACTTAATTTTGAGTTTAGACCTCTACAGCCTTGATATAAAACAGGAATCTTTCCATTTATTAATTTATTTTACAAAATAACTAAATAAATTATATCTAAAACATTCACAACAAAAGATATTGCACAGTTTTTTTTTTTTAATTCAGAATACTGAAATCTTTCATAGAAGGGCTCCCTGTCTATCTATGGCCTGTATATATCCATGGGTTAAAAGTGTCTGTACAAATAAATAATTTCTGTATGGCTGTCTGGTTAAGGTATGGCACCAGCCAATCAAAGGATAGAAAATGTCAAGTAATACTCAGGCTGGATGGTAGACAGTGAT